>NW_020884908.1:5443910-5552711 GCF_003945725.1 Corapipo altera
GGGGGGGGGGGAGGGGATGGTGTTGGTTTGTTTTGTTCTTGGTGTTTTGTTGGTTTTTTGTGCATATACTATGCACAGAGAGAGAGAAATCACTCCAAGCAGTAAAAATGAGGTTTGAAAGATTTGTATTACCTTAACAGTGTTAACAAGCTGTCCATCCAGGTAGAGAGCAGCTGTGCTGTTCTTCAGCATGCCTTTACTCATGACCAGAACGAGGTGATGCCACTGGCCTTCCACAATGAGGTCACCGCAGCGGAAACGGGCACAACATGGAAGAATTTCATAAAATGATGATTCCTCACTGAAGTCATCAACTAAAGGAAAGTACCAGTTAGTGGGCAGCAGTAAGAGCTTAAAACAGACAAATATGTAAACAGAATTTATGTAATATGAACTACAGCAGTACATTAAAGCCAACTTTTTTGAAAGCATGTAATTAACAAAAAACAAAGCAATATAAGAATAAAGCCACACAATTAACAAGTATTACTTTAGACTTTCAAATACAAGAACTGAAAAAATGAAATCAGATTTTTTGGGAAAGTATTCAGACCAAATAGTCCCAGGCTGACAGGCTGACCATCCTGAAATACCTGCACATTAACAAACCATCACAGTTCTGGTATTGTCAGCAACAGATCTCCACATCCTCTGCCTTCTCTAAGAAAATTCTCAGGATACGTTCAGATTTTAGACTTTTGACCTTCTCCCCTCCCTTTGAAACTTTAGCTGGAATTATTAGTTTCCTCAAGTATTTACTAACTTTCTCATGCCACCATGCAAGTCACAGAAAGATCTTCTGTTGTTTTTCTAAACAAGTTTTTACTGCAGTAGTCACAAAGAAATAAAAAGATGTCTCTCCAAACCCACAGAGCTTTTTTTCACTTTTCTCACACTGTGGAGAGAAGGATACCCATACTTCCAGACATTGTCCTCCTAGTTTTCCCTGTTCCACCATGGTATCCTCCACAGGTCCCACTACATGCTCCAGTGTGGTTCTTTCACGAGTCACTGGGAATCTCTGCTCCAGTGCCTGTAACACCCTCTCCCCTCCTTCTGCTCTCACCTTTGTGTCCTCAGGGTGCTTTCTCTCACATTTTTTCCCCTTATTCCTTGCATCATGAAGTGTTTCACTCTTTTTTCCCCAGAGGCACCACCAGCCTGGTTGCTGCACTCAGCTGTGTCCTGCTGGGAATATGCTGTGGAGCTGGTCAAACCCAGCCACATGTGCCATGGGGCAGCACTGGCCCTTTTCCCACAGAAGCCTCCTCCTGATCCCCTGCACCTGGCCAGAAACTCAGTATGAACTTACCACTATCTTGCTTGAACCATTAGGTCACATAAAGGAAAATACAAGTGAAAAGATTGCCTTTCAAAGCGTCTGCATCAAAATCATGCTAAATCACAAAGCATAAGTGAAGTTAAAGATGAGGTTGAAAGCCTGAGACATTTTTCCTTAATAAAAGCCACAAACAGGATGTCTGGCTGGCAAGACACACATAAAGCACAAACTGAGGGTACTTGTAACTCAAGCCTAAGCACGGTGGCTTTTCTTGTTCCCTTTTTGCAGTTCTAAAGAAAATTAATTTTCTGAAGCACTGCTACTGAAGTAGACTCAGGATTGAGATGTTTCTGCCCAAGTCAAAACAAAGAGCTCACGATGCCTTATTTGTTCCATTTCAGTCCCACCTCCAGGAGCCCTGGTTGTAGAGGCCACTGAGTCAGGTGCTGTGGGATGAGGGAAACAGCACCTACAGCTCCGGTGGACACCATCACACCAACAATGAGAGGAGTCACAGACAGATGCCAGCCTTCCAGACACACGGACACAGGAACACATTCCCGGTCTCCACAAAGGCTGCTGACTGCCCAACCCCAATTCACTCATCCACACCCTTCAAGTATTTCCCAGGTCTTTTTTCACTAATGGGTGCCCAATTCTCCTCTCCTAAATGTTGAAATACTTTTTAGTCCTCAGCACGGAGTTTTTTAATTTCTCCAAAAGGCATCCTTTGACTTCATGCCAGAGGGTAAGATCGGTTTGCGGGTGAATTAACTCTCCATCACAAAACAGAATGACCCACACTCTACTTGAAAGCCCCCTCAACAAAAAAAGATTGAAAATAACAATAAAAAAAAAAAGCCCAGGGAATGGTTTAACAGAAAACAGGAACTTTTCATATCTCTCTTCATTCTTTCATACTGAAGGAAAAGGAACCATTAATCCTCTTAACCACAACAGCTGCCTGAACAGAGAGAATACTCATTTCTTTAGAAATAGCACAAGGAAAATGATAAAAGCAGAGTACTTGGAATTAACTTTCAGATACAAAAATAATCTCAAGTTCTTTTCTCAGCAAAACATCTTTGAGAATAATTCTTGCTTACCCAGTCCTTAAACCACCTCATCTATTCTTAAAACAGACTGTCAGCACTTCCAGTCCCTGTGTTGGCGGGCCTGTCATCTCAGTTCCTCAGGTACTCACCTGCTCAGCACTTGATGGTAAAACCACCAATTATGATTTAGCCACAACAGGGTAACACTCAAGTAAAGCAAAGTATCCTGGTCCAATTAAAAATCAGTCTTTTAGTTGGACACCTTCAGATCTTTTCTGACAAAGCCTCTTCAAATCCAATCTCTTTCAAGGAGACAGTAAGGGCTTACAAACTAAAACCGTATGATCTATAGCTCCACTGCAGGCTAAAGCAGTTAATATGAAGATAAACTTGTTTCATTTTCTAAGAATTCAGCCTTCTGAGAAAGAAAAAGTTGCCAGTACCTTTGTAATTTAATAGGTTTAATTCCTCCTTCATACTACGGGTTTTCAGCTCCCATGTTTCAGATTTTGAACCTGACTTCTAGTGAGGGAGACTGCTGCCATTAATGATGTGAATGTCTGCTTACAAAATATTCCTTATTTTCTTGGTCACAGTCCGCTTAGCTGTTTGTGTTGTCTTGGGTTTTTTTAATAACAACAGTTGTATAAATTCTTTATTATTGCCTGCTACTCAAAAGGAAAGAACAGAAGCAGGAGCAGATTTTTGATAACCACTTGTAACCAGTGTGTTGGTCTAGTGAAGAGCTAAGCCTGAAACATGTGCCGACGGCTGTCCTACTCCTCTCAGCTCCCTCCATAGGCCCAGCACGTAAACTGGCCTGTCAAAACTGACCACTTTTGGAGGCTCTGATGGAAGACAAGGCAGGAGAGAGGAGATGGCTAATTCTGAAGCCCCTGACTGCACTGATAATGCTCTCTAGCAGATCTACAGGCATCACCAGCTTCACCTAGATCTTCACTACATCTCTTGTAATTCTACCTTTGGTCACAGATACTGAATGAAGCTCCAAACTGTTTCTGAAAACTGATCACAGTATTAAAACATACAATGAATGACTGATTGCCTTCAAACAGCCCTCCAGTGCTAGGACTGTCCAGAAAAAAGCCTTCACAACCCATTAGTTTACTATTTCCAAACTTCAAAGCAAAGACAGTTAAAATTTGCACCTCGAGACATGATGTCTAAAATGAACACTACAAGATAATTAAAAGGCAAAAAACTTTCAAAACCATAATGTAATGAATATATAGTACTTTGGTAAATTTTTTTCTTTATATACAGACATCTTATTTGAAAATTATAAAAGCTCCCTAATTTCTACATGAATGATCAAATTTTGCATTTTTCCATGGTCAAAACCCACTAGGAACTGGTGAAGCTGCAACGAAAATTGCATCAGACACGATTCTTCTCGACACCAGGTTTAAAATAAACTTGCTATAGCATCCCCATAATATTGTCAGCATTAGCTGATGACATGACACAACTCTTACCATAATTTTGAAGCAATTCTTCTTTAGTTGAAACAATCAGTGACCGGTCCTTTGCCGAGAGGACAATGGCAAGGCATACGTAATGCTGCTCCGAAGAGTTTGCACGACGCACTACAGTCAGAAGTCTCACAGGATGGTTATTAGGAGGGGTACTAAAATGTTCAATACAAAACCAAGTTGAGTAGCTTAAACCAGAAGGTGGTGGGAAAAATCTCTCACCTAAAATCAAAAAAGAAAGCCCATTACACAGTTGCAGCAGGTAGTACTTCGGATATCTACTTGTTTCTTTTTCCGTATCTGACACCAGTTGTGCCTTCTCAAACTTTTCCTTCCTGGACTTCAGTGTTACTTACATTTCTGACCCAAGTTTGCAGGAAAAGCCACATAAAGCTAGCTCAGAGGGGTTTCTTTCAAAACAAAGTAAAGCAAGAATTGCCCACTATTCCTTCCTATTCTAAAAGAAAAAATAAAAAAAATATCAACTCTGAAGCTGTGTTTGTTCAGAGCAACCCAGTTTCAGTTCCCTAGACTAAAAAAGTGGAAAAGGATCAGGCACTCAGAAATGGCTAATATCATGATGAGGTGCTTCTTCCATAGGTGTAACTTGCTGAAGAAGTCTCTGTTGAGGAGTATCTCTCCACCACAAACATCTGACTCTATTTCATCTCTCCTAGGGTGCTCCCACTAATTCTGTCTTACTGTAGACAGAATTAATTAAACCTTCAACTTAGTTTTTAGACTTAACACCTTTTTTAACTAAGTGACCATGTTCAAATAATCCCACAGTACATCAGGTTCCTGCAGGGTGAATAGCCTATAACAACACGTAAAAGCAAACAATTTTGATGAGATTTTTGTGATGATGTGTGCAATTACACCTGTAATCAATGCAGTCAAGAATTCAGCAGAACGAAGTCACAAGTACGGCATCATAATTAATTCCATGTTTCCTATGCTCTTCACACTACTACCTCAACTTTTTCTTAATGTACCTAGGTTCATTATTCATATGCTTTGCCTGATTACAATTTCACCTGCTGAGAGCCTTGTGTTTTAAAGCAATCACAGGTTTGTATTTTATATTGCTTTTCACTGCCCTGGCGGCAAAAACACACACACAGAAAAAAAGACACAAGAAGTTCCCGATTATGAGTGCACAGTGTCCAACACCAACTTCACAGCTAACAAAGACATAAGAGAACTAAACATCAGATACAAAATACTGCTGACAGTCATAGTTGAGTACTTACCAGTTCCAATTCCACTAACAACTGCACCGTCAACAAGTCCTGTTGTAACAGCATTATTTGTAGGTGCATTGTGGGGAGCCAAACTTGGCAAGAACAGGCAGCTGTTAAACAGAAGACCAGCAACACATCAGAGTTTATGGAAGTCAATATAAGTGGAGTTCAATACAAACAAAATATAGCCTAGGAAAATATATCATAAGCACACAATCACTCTTCATGACTTTATGTATTAATGAAAAATAGAAATGAATTCTCAAGATTGCTCCTTGTGAGAAGCAGAGCCTCCTTGTGAGGCTAAATTATCTCCCGCAGGAAGAGTGCTGGTAATGTATGTTATTGGTGCAAAGGCACAGAGACTGATGCCCATGTGGTTCCACTGCGTAAGATGCTCCTCTGTGGGCAACCATAACTCACTACAGCCTTTGAGTTGTTCTGGACTCTCTAAGAGGTCAGCTAAATATTCAAAGGATCAGGCAATTGCATACTATGGTGTTCTTATTTGATGTATGCTCCCAGAGTAACATACTTCACCAAATTAGCTATGTTTGGTCCTTATAACAGCCACTGATGCTGTGGACACAACAGAAACCAATATAAGGAGTCCTTTCCTTATGTACTAAAGGAGTTCAGTTTCAGTGATCAACCTATCTGAAAGGGAGTGAATGCCCACAGGAGTTCAGCTTCCAATATGTATAGACAGTCCTACTGGAGGAAAGATGATGGCTCTTCCACTTGTTGAGAGTCATCACTTTGTTGACATTTACAGCTGTTTAAGTATACTGTAGCTAAGTTGCCTGACAGTGCTAAGAGTTATTTTGTTCTCTCCATAAAGAGTTAACTTGACCACTCATCTCCAAAGTAACAACAATCCAGGATTCTGGTCACTACTATCTTCCTTTGGATTACAGTTGTCATTATATATTTCTTCCTCTCTCTCGAAAATGTTGTTCTCTGGGTGAATTCCCCATGGTCAATGGTACTACAAGCAAGTTCTCTCTAAGCAGGTAACTTGCAAGGGTCCGCTAACTGTGGATTTCACGAAACTTCTTGGCACCTAAAAACAAACTAAAAAGTTTTAGATTTCTTTTTAAGTGATTACAGCAGCCTTCTTAGGTGACTTGCTGAAATTACAAGAAGTCACAGCTGCATTATGCGAGTTACTTTTGGACTCATTACCAGCACCTACAAATCTCTGGAAGCAATGACAGTGACAATACATTTTGCAAGCTTATCGTAAGTTGGTCTTAGGTTCCAAGCATTTTCTCTTTCCTTATGAAGGATGTAGAGCTTAGAGTACCATTTGTTATTAAAAAAAAAAAAAAAAGATCTGTCCCTGATTATATGGGATATGAAGGCTAGATGTAAAATGGGTGTTGCATTCTTGCTTTGCAAAGCTGAGAAGAGAATGCAGAGCAGCAGAGTTCCTAAATGTCCAGTGTTTTCTATTCCACTTTTGTAACCAAAAAGACAAAACGTTTTCCTTAAACAGATGCTAAGAACGGTGTAACGTTTTAATCTTCTGAACAGTCAAGTTAAATCATATTACATGATCCTCATAAAGTGCTTCATTCAGCAAGTGTTTAATTAGAGAGAGAAAAACAGTAAGTGATACTAGGTGCTAAAAGAAAAAAATGAGTTAAGCATGATATTCAGGCTCTACCTCCAGTTAATACTACTTTTTTCAGTTATTTGAACTCATCATAGCTGCCTTGTCTGCTTCACTTGTATTTCTGATTTGCCCACTTCCACATTTCCAAGTTCTTCAGCAATTTTAGGTGGGTCTCAGAACAACTGGGCCATCCAAATGTCATACGTAAATCCCAGCAACCCTTCAAGGGTATGCATGCATTCCTTTGTTTTAAAAGGAATGTGAAACCCAGAACTGAGAGGGCCCTATCAATGTTTAAATACATACCTACTTCTACTTTCACACATGGCAAGCATTTGCTCTCAAGGCATTAATGAATGAGAATGAATTTATGTGACTTGAAGTATTCCTTTCTCTTCTTTAAAGAATTCATTTGTTCTTTGCTTGCAAACAGTCTATCAAAAATTACAATTTGAAAACAAAGAAAGTAACACAGCATTGTAGTGTGCCCCATGTTATTTGAGTGCACCACAGGACCTTACCCGAACCCTTCAAGAGACGTGTCAAACTCGATGAATGCCGGCGTGACCGATGATCCGTGAAGCCTGATATCATGTGGGGTTGTCATGGAGACCAAACACTTCACTCTCGTCAGGGGTACTGTGCTCCCTTCTGCTGGCTTGAGCAGGCTCTTGCTTATCCGGTAGTGGCTGTCTTCGTGCACGCCGAAGACGCTGTCAGAACCCAGACCTTCCGTTGAGGTAACCATGCTATCTACAGTAGAAGCCAAGAAACAACACAGCATTGCAAAAGGGAGGCCTTTCCAGACTGTATTTGGACTTTTCAAGTAGTGCTTCCGATGCAAGAGCTGAATTGTCAAACACCATCAACTAGTTCAGCCTCTCAGAAGGTGATGAGTTGGGAACTATTGCTTCCATTATAAAAACGCTCAATCCCGGTAAAAAGAGGAGCATCTTGTGCAATATAATATGGAAAGCTTGTGGTAAAGCCAAAACACTGAGTCAAGAGGCCATCCCATTTCCTAACATCCTCAAAGGGTCCCTAATGTAGCTAACTAACTAAAGCTCTGGCTGAGGGATAAGGTGAATCGCTTCTTCTCTCCTCTTCTAAAATGTACTGAACACAATGATACAACACAAATTCAGTTAATTAATTTATTTATTTCATTATTTAATGTTTAATCAAAACCGCCTAGGATACATCCTAGTTCCTTTTCAAGTAATTAAAACATTTCTACTAAGGTATTTTTAACTATGTGTTACAATGAGCCATACAATGACCAAGCTGACACATAGAAATAAGTATCACATGCTTTGGAAACTTTTCAGTAATTTCTTTGTATTATAATTTACCAAGACTCTTCTATACTGCATGAACAGCTATTCCCAAGCTCTACACCTCATGGATAACAATAGGAGAGAGTGCAGCTATTTTATCTGACACCTTACTGAACCCACGAGAGATGATATTACGCAGATTTAATGTGGGTCTCAGAACATGATGTGCACATGAAAGGATCTGAGAAAAAAATAATGTTAAATAACTATGAATGCAGGATCTACTCTAGACTTAAAAACAAACTACTACCATATTTAACAGTACTGTTCTTAAAATAAGACATTATAATCATCTTGCTGGATAAACATTAAATACAAGTACTACATTCTGCTTTTAGAACTTTTCCAATCAAACTGTTCTGATGATTTCACATTCATAGGAAGCTGGGGTGAACTTAGGTTTTTATGGATGGTTATCTACAGATTTTACCTAAGTATGCAATTGGGGGACATAAGAGAAGCATTCTTTACACAAATTTTTAGCACTTCAGCACCTACTTCTCATTTCCGGTTCAAAACTCAGTGAGCTGGGTTTGTGCACTCGGTACTGCTTTAACAGCTTTTTGTCCCAGGCTCCGCAATTCAAAGGATTTCCCAAGCGTAAAAATTCCCTAAGAAAGAGAAAAAAAAAAAATTTGCAAATCATTTTGTCTATTTATTTGCCCATAATGGCACCAAATCTAACCCCCTTTTTTTTTTTTCCAAAGACAGTAATTACTTGCAATAAACATAACTTTCAAGTAAGAAAATAAACCAATGCATAATTAAAAGAAACATATTTGATCCATTTGAAACCGTGTTTGAGCACATGGTCTAAAAAGTCAACATTATTTTAACTAATCAAACAATTTTGATAAAGTTTCTAATTTCCTTCTCTTCATTCCAAAGGCTTGGTATGAGGCTGTTGTACCCCACAGGAGAACATCAGGATACTCAATGATGCATATTCAGCAAGCTGAATTCCTCTGGAGAGGCAGACCACAGGCTGAAGTAAGTGACCTCAGCTTTGTTTTATCCTTATGTCCTGTTTGGTTGGGGGAATGATTTCACAGCTATCAACATCTGCATCCATAGATAACAATATTACCTATCTAGACAGCTACCTAGGCTATTGGTATCTATGCTTAGAGAAGCCTAAGTCCTGTGATGTGACAAGCAGCAAGTCCATTTGCAGAACCACTTCTGACACAGCTACATGCCACTGAGGTGAACTGAGTAGCTGTCCTGGTTGCAGGTCAGCCAGCCCACAATCCACAGGAGATAATACAATTAAGTTCCTTATTACAGCTGAGATCACAGAATCACAGGATGGTTTGGGTTGGAAGGGACCTTTAAAGGTCATCTAGTCTCAGCACTCTGCTGTGGGCTGGGACAGCTTTCGCTTATATTGATTTGCTCAAAGAAATCTATCCTCATATTTCCTCTTCCAGAGGGCATAGCCAGGGATGGCATTTTTGATAGCCTCTCAAGATTTGCAGCAAGAAAACAATCATTTAACTTCAGTACAATCACCATGAAAAACACCAGATTTCCCCACTCCATACTTCTCCTTGCTCTCCAAATACCAGTGTCTCCAGGGTTACATGTTGATTAACAGAAGCAAGACAGTCTATTTGATGAGAAACAAAATGGGATCTTATGCTATCAACTACCACATCAGGTCACTTGGGCTCTCTACACTCCAAGCCAGTGACAGTGCGGGCAAGGGGCTCAGTCCACCTGAACTTCCAGGTTATCTTTCTGACCTCAACACCATTGGCTGCAGAGCCTGGGAGGCCAGCCTTTCAAACATCCTTTGGAGTGGTGGATGCAGTGAGTGGTCCTCATCTGCCAGAGCAGCACTGCATCTCTGTAGAAGTCGTGCATGGAGCCCGGCTTCACACATGACTTGCTGGTTTCTCTCCGTGTGCACCAGAGATTGCAGGATGTTTGCCACTGCCAGCTGGAGGTCCAGCGCATGCTGAAAACAAGAACAGCACAAAACTTCAGAAGGGCAAATTGAAAAGGAAAATAAAATAAAAGCCTTATTCATAATAATGAAAAGGAAAGCTACCATTAGCAATAACTACACAAAATGACCTCTATGTGCACGCACGTGTGTGTTTTGGGGGTGTGTGTGCATGTCTGTGTGAAGAAACACTTTACAAAAAAGAGTAGTAAGTTTTATGAGGGATTATCACAACTATTGTCAAGGAAAACAATTCATCTCTACTTCTCAGCAGAAAAGAGAATCAATTTGGAAGCTCTTAGTGCTTGGAGAGAACTAAGGACTTTCATTTTGTGATGTAGTAACTTAATATAGAAACACATAATCACTTAGCTTGGAAAAGACCAACGCTGCCATGTCCAACACTAAACCATGTTCCCAAATGCCACATCTACACATCTTTTAAATACCTTTTAAACACCTGGGCAGCCTGTTCCAATGCTTGACAAATCCTTTTGGTGAACACATTTTTCCTAATATCCAACCGAAACCTTCCCTGGCACAACTCGTGGCCATTTACTCATGTTATGATTTGTTTGACTTACTGAGACTGACCCCCACCTGGCTACAACCTCCTTTCAAGTAGTTGTAGAGACTGATGAAGTCTCCCCTGAGACCCCTATTCTCCAGGCTAAACAACAACAGCTCCCTCGGCCTCTCCTCATAAGACTTTTACTCCAGACCTGTCCCCAGTTTTGTTGCCCTTCTCTGGACACGCTCCAGGACCGTGCTGTCCTTCTGGTAGTGAGGGGCCCAAACCAAACAGAGAATTTGGGGTGTGATCTCACCAATGGCAAGTACAAGGGGATGATCACTTCCCTAGTCCCGCTGGCCACATTATTCCTGATCCAGGCCAGGATGCCATTGGCCTTCTTGGACGCCTGGGCACACTGATGGCTCATGTTCAGCTGCTATCAACCAGCACCCTCAGGTTCTTTTCCACCAGACACTCTTCCAGTAACTCTTCCCCCAGCCTGTAGCATCGTATGGGGCTGTTGTGACCCAAGGGCAGGACCAGGCATTTGGTCTCATTGAACCTCAAACCTTTAGCCTCAGCCCATTGATCCAGCCTGTCTAGATCCCTCTGCAAAGCCTTGCTACCCTTCAGCAGATCAACACTCCCACCCAACTTGGTGTCACCCACAAACTGACCAAGGTTTGATCCCCTTACACAGATCATCGATAAAGATACTAAACAGAACTGGTCCCAGTCCTGAGCCCTGGGGAACACCACTGGTGACCAGTAGCCAATTGGATGTAACTCCATTCACCACCATCCAGCCAGTTTTTAACCCAGCAAAGAATACACCCGCCCAAGCCATGAGCAGCCAGTTTCTTCAGGAGAATGCTGTGGGAAACTATGTCAAAAGCTGAGTCCACACAAACAATATCCACTGCCTTTCCCTCATCAACTAAGTGGGTCGCCTTGTCATAGGAGAGACCAGGTTAGTTGGGCTTGATTCCATGACTGTTCAGTATATGCTGTGTCTTGGCACACATGATGATCTGCTCCACAACCTTACCCAGCACTGAGGTCAGACTGACCGACCTGTGGTTCCCCAGATCCTCTTTCCAGCCAGTCTTGTAGATGGGCATTACATTTCACTAATTTCCACTCAACTGGAACCTCCCCAGCTAGCCAGGACTGCTGATAAATGATGAAAGTGGCTTAGTGAGCCCTTCCGCCAGCTCTATCAGTACCCTTGGGAAGATCCCATCAGCCCCACAGACTTGTGTGTGTGTCTAAGTCAGGTACCAGGTTGGTCACCACTTCCGCTTTGACTGCAGGGGCTTCATTCTGCTACCTGCCATCATCATAATCTCTACAAAATGTAAGATATATGCAAACAGCACATATGTCCCAAGTTATAATGCTCAATCCTGCATCCTCCTCATACTATTCAGTAACACTTGATACATTCGAGAAAACATGAAATAATCCCAGTGCTTGGTAACATATCTGATGGCCACTTCAGACCTCTCTTTAAATTTACATTGCTGCCAGGAGTTTGAAGTAGATAAACAAAAGAAGGTCTGTGAAATAAAACAATTCCTATCAGGCCTCTATGTCACCAGTCATTCAACTCAAACAGTCTGTGAAATATATTAGTTTTTCAGCACAAAACAAGAGGACATGATCAGCTTTTCTATTTCCCACAGCCATCCTTTTTCCCGGTCACTCTCAAAGCTTGAAGACCACAGAATTTTTTTCCCTACCTCTGGGTGTGTAGCTGATCCAACAGAGGCCAGAAGATCCAGCATTGCAAGCATAGCACCAGGGTGAATAATGACCGCATCAGAGCTTTGTATGGACGTGGTTCCTGTTTGGAGTTTCATATCAGCTATGTTTTTCTGAGGGCAAACAGGAGGTGTTGAAACAGAATGATATGCGTGCCTGCAGGACAGAAAACATCCCATGGTTACAACACCCATCTATTACAAGCTCTGCATTTTTCAAACAGCTGTAAAATTGTACTGGCCTATAGACTTTACTTCCCTGTCCTTTCTCTTCACTCAGACAGACCAAATGTGTTTCTCTTCTCAAACCTGTAGGGCATGTTTCCCTTAAGACAGCCTGGTAGAGTTTGAATTTCTCAACTCTTCTTGAACTCAGAAGCCTCCTCCCCAGGTGCTACATAGTTTGACAAACTTAGGAGGTTGCCTTTATTGCCTCCCTCTTTTTATTCTAGTTGCAGTGGCAGCACAAAACAACTGCAGCTTGCAACCTACCACTGCTCCTGTTCTGAGGGGTGAATTCAGCTTTGAATATGTTTCTCTCCATTTGTTTTTCATTAACAACTGATTATAAAACTCGCTATCACAAAATTCTCAGCAATCTCCAATCAGCTCTGGGAACAGAAAGTTGGTCTCTGTGCATACTCGTGCCAGCAATCCGTATGCTCTGTCTTTCCACGACTGCTATGGCAATTTAGTTTTACATTAAGGTGCTTCCAGGCAAAAGAGGCTTTGACACACTGACTTAGAAGCAATGACTTGCCCTGAGAACTGTAGACATGTTCCCCACTGAAACTCTTGGAGGTATCAGCTTGATGCCATTCTTCTCTCAGCATGAGGTTCAATACACAAACAGCACGAGCAGTTTACTGAGCCTGTGCTTTCAAGATTGTACTTCAGAAGCAAAAGAGAAATCGAAAGGCTCATGCTCACCACAAAAAACAAACCAAAAAACAAATGAAAAAACCCTACACCAACCCTCTCCCCCACAACAAAAAAACCACAAACCAGAAAAACCTCAACCCGAACCACCCATATTCTCACAGTATTTATCATAAACACTTATTTGTAAGATGAAATAGAACAAATTCTGTGTAACAATTTTTCTTGAAGATCACATATTGCCTTCTGTTTTACAAGAAGTGGATCCAGCCAAAAAGGATCTCTTTTTATCAAATCAGTTCAAAGAGGCATTTCCTCTCTTCATTTCTCAGTGACAGAGATTTATCTAAACCCTAACACAAGTAACGCTTGGAGACTTGCTGTGCCTCACCCATTAAGACACTTCCAAGGAGGTAATCTTTTCTCCTGGGAAAAAGAGGACATAGATTGGAGATAAGGAATGCTGCAAGTGCAATTCTATCCTAAACACACATACACAGTCCACCCACTCAGTAAGAAATATATATGTGGGGGAAGGCTGAGACAATGGATTATTTAGCCTAAGACAGGGCACTAGGAAGTACTGTGTGCTGGTTGGAAAACAGGTTCAATAAAAAATGTTCCAATAAAAAGGTTCCTACCGAAAAGCTTGGCACCTGAACAATCTAAGAGTACTGTTCAAAACAGAGTTTCTTTACAAAAAAAAAAAAAAATTACTGATGCTTTACTCATTCAGTTAATGCTTACAGCAATCATGAAATAGTATGGCAATTCTCTTGTAACCAACTACTAAGAAAACAATCTTCTCAAATGAATTTTTCTAGTGTTTTTTATAAACCCTTAGCCATTAATTTCCCAAACTTCTCTATCAGACCCATTGATTGAAACATCTGGCAGGTAAGGAGGACTTATCTCTTTTAAAAAGTTAAATTGCATTAAGAGTAGCAGAACAACTGATAATACTTATCAGAGAGATGTTATCTCAAGTCTTTTCTCTGTCTTAATGCAGAGATTGAAATGCAATTGTTTCTTACACATTCTAACAGCACTGGTCTTCATATGAAGGAGTAAACTGCTCCCTCTTTCCAATGTCACCCTGAGCATCTCAATGCAAGTTTAAACAGATGCAGTTTAAAAAGTAAATATCCATTTACATTTAAAAATGCTCTTCAGTCTAGTGAAATTCCATTCTCCAGCACATTCTTGAAGATAAAGCTTCTGTCTACTTTTAAGCACAAATTTTACTTCTTAGCATGCTGATTTGCACTATCACACTCAACTCATTAGGTACATTGTGAGGTTATAACACAGTAGTAATGGGGAGAGCATAATAAAAACCCCAGCCATTGCTCAGTGTGATTCACAAACACAAATGTGATCCTAGTTTCCAACTGCCTGGACTGCAACACTACACACAACTGAAAAGGAAATACATTCAAAACTAGGCTTTCTGTTATGTCCTTAATGCATATATCACTGTAGTTTTCCATATAATTTTAAAATATCTTCTGTATTGAGTTTTTCCACATAAGGAGTACTTGTATCAATACAATGGGAGAAAAAAACCCCACCAGTTCATAAAGATATCTCTAGGCAGGAAAGAGAAAACAGATACTACAAATCCTGCCAAATAGTAACTGCATGTTTTAGGTCTATGGGCCAGTGAGGAACCTGCAATAAACTAATTTAGCCATGCTCCTACATTCTTCATATGAGTCCTTTAGGGAAGAAGAAAAGAAGTGGACAATGGAAAAAGAGAGTGTACTGAAGGTGACATACAGATCCATCTAATGTAACAAAGAATATAATTGAAGAAAACTTAAAACTTTAGTTATATAATTAATTACAACTCTTCATAAGAATTACAACAGCATTTTCATCAGGAAAGAAATAAGTAAAATTTACTGTAGATAAACTTCTGCATACGATTTGCCAAGAGTAATCACCATCTAAATCTTCTAAAAACAACATCTAAAAGTCTTGCAAGGTCAAAGTTAAATTCTATTCTCTACTTCATCCTGTCAGGCCCAAAGTACCCTCTCCAAAAGAAAAAAAAATTACGAGAATGTCCTGTCAAGATAAGTTTATTTCTGCCAAAATTTACAGCAATCAAACAGCTGAAAAAGCTGTAGTTCTTGATTAAAATTATACAGGTGTGGAAGAACAATGCATTCCAGGTAACAGGGCTGACAGCTATATACTGCAACCCCAATGCCTGTTCTGCAGGAGTCCTACATGCTCTGCTTCTATAAAGGATAACACTTGGAGGGTACCAGTTCATAGGGAAATAGAGCTTTGAGAAGTGGAAGACATGTCTGAGAGTACTACCATATCAGTGCAAACAGAACTGTTCTAGACTGTGTGCAAAACCAGAACTGTACTATTTTTATTTATAAGAATTATTGTGTGCACAGTGTCTGCTTGCTCTTTTAGCCAAATACCACAGAGTTCTCCCTCAGGCATCTGTCTTACAAGTCAAAAGGGAGAAAACCAGGCCACAACAGCAAGGGAGGTCCCAGGGATGCAAAGTAAAGGAGACAGAAAACAGTAAGAGAAGAGCAAACACTTCTCTCCAAAGAGTCAACTCTGACAGAATCTGACCGTGTCTGACATTTAGAAGGAGAAAAAATAACACTGGACTACAAACCCCAAGCTGCTTATTTTTGAAAGTAGAAAGATCCCAGCTATTGGCACTGAATTCACTAGGAATGATAAACATGATGTTGAACAACTGTAAGAAAGCAGACAGCTCTTCAAATAGAGCAGTTTTTTGGAAACTCCAGTCCTATTTTTTTACTAGAAAACATGTTTTTACAGAAACTATTTGAAAAGTCACCCAGGTCAGTATGATTATTTCTGTCCGGTTTTGCTTTGAGTCTTACACAATTTGTTACTGTGTAAGGGCCTTTTTGGTTTGTGAAAATCCCTTTCGAAGGCACTCTTTACCCCAGCAAGTACCTACATTACTATACTGGTGCTTACCTGAATTGCTCAAGGCACTCCACAGAGATAATGACTTTTTAAATTGCTCAATCTTTGCCTCGGGTTTTCAAATAACTGCTTTTATTTTCAGTACTACAAAAAACGAGGGAAGCTTCACATATCTATTCACATATAGCTATATTTATATTTTAATTATCAGGCTGTGTCAACAACCCATCTGGCACTCTTTATTCATTACACACTGAAATCAGCTCCTGTTTGGCAGGCACTGTATGTGTTCTGCTGCAAGCCTTTGCATATCCATGTGTTTGAGTAAGTCAGTGAACCTGAGCAGCCATACCTGTTACACCTGGGAGAACAGCAAAATGTAGTACAGGAAAGGGCAATCTGTAAAACTAGAGGTTAGCATTCAGGCTGAAGCTGTAAAGAGCCTCCCTAAGAAATGCTGTTTTCTTTCAAGTTTCTTCAGAGTAAATGAGAGGGAAAGGAGGTTGGCAGCTAAGGGGTTTTTTTCTCTGTAAACTACAGTGTTTGTTCCTAAATGTGTTAAAAAAGAAAGGAAGTGACAGTCTAAGAGGTTCTGGATTCCTGTGAAGGTGGCCTTGTCCAAGCCACTCCCTCTAGAATACCCAGGTACGACTTGGGTAACAACACTCAGCAAGACAGAAAAAGGGTTTTCTTTATTAACCTGCTTGAGTATCAATATTTCTTTCAAAGCAGTTTCTAAAAGCATCTTTGGTTGCTTCCCTTTGCAAAATACTTTACATTCCAAACATGAAACTTGATGGCTTATTTTAAGCAGTACACCAAGTGAAAATGGCTGTATTTTCCACACATGACACCTGCACCTCAGATAACCCTGAGTCTTTCAAATGTCTTCTTAGCTTTCAAAAGCAAATCTCTGCCTAACTTACATCTTCAGATGGCAAAGGGCTGCTCCCTTCCCTAGGGACTCTGGGAAAAATCTTTTCATCATTTGAACAAGCCCGTAAGTAACACTGTTGTTCAAACAGTAACCTTTATTTAAAAAAAATAAAAATCTACCAGACACATTAAGATGCGTAAGAAAAGACAGTAGCTTGGGAGTGGAAGTGGGTACTAGGATTTCTGAATTGTGCCATTTGTGCTTTCTTTCCAAACCTTTTAATTTAGCATGTCTCTACATCATCTGGTAGTCAAGCACTGACAGGTTCATTCTTTCCTTTTTATTCTGTGCAATTACTAACAAATGAGTACCTTAACAAGACATCCACTTTCCTACTTAAAATACCTCTTCCTGAAAAATTAGTCTAGAAAAATAAATCCTGCTGTATTCATTGATCTACAAGCTTAGTCTGATTGTCTCTGAACTGCTCATGAGAGTATCATGTATACTGCCCTTAGATAATTTCTTATACTAGGCCTTACTTGGTTTTGAATCGTGAATCTAACTTTCAGTGCTTTGGGAGTCTGGAGACGCCTCTACTCTCATCCATCAACATCACTGCCTAAGACTGGCTGTGAAACATGCCCTTACATTTATCCAGCAAACACAAAAGTGAAAATGCACACCTTAGAAAAAAACTGCAACTTGAGAGAACTGCCCCTCCCCCCCACCAAACTAAGAAACACAACAGTGAGAGAGAAATCAGAAGCGAGATCAACTTCTCTTTGAAGGGTTGGTACCTTTTTCTGGACAAAGCTGGCGTACCCCAAGGAGAGGGGAGAGAAGTCTCATTTGTCAGGCAAGGAGGGATCTGTTCTGCACGACTACAGACAAAACAGACAGGGGTAGGACAGAGAGGTTAGAGAAGAAACCAGAGGCCATACATACATAAGCTTGTTAGTTTTACAAAAGCGCCAGTAAAATCTTCACTAGGATCCATTCTTCAGAAACAACACGGATGACACAGGACACTATGGAATGACAGCATCAGGTAAACATCCAGACATGCAAAGCGTGTACTGCTCTTGTGGAATGACTCTGCAGTGCTCCTTCACTGCTCTGCAGAGATCTACTGACACTAGCAAAGCAGAACAGCTTCCAGCGTTAAACAGCAGAAATTCAGAGGAGAAAGTAAAGCCTCAGTAAATTAGGTATAACCAACAAGGTAAGAAATAAAGTCAATGTAAACTTTACAATGAATGATGATCAGGAAATTTAAAAAAGAAGGAAGAGTGCGTCACTGAAAAGAACAGCCAAAAAACCCAAAAAGGAACTTACGGTATCTTAAGCAACATCACCATGGCATTTACTTACCCCACTGTTCCCTCATTCTGTACTATTAGCCAGTGTCATAACTTCTACAGGATGTGTAACACATTCTTAATACAAATTTTCCTCCCACTATCTGAATGCTTTAATAATACTTTAAAATGAGATCAAATAAATCGATTTCTGGAGTTGGCTTTTAGTTTCATTTTGGGTGGGGGGAAGAAGACTGTTGTGGTTTTTTATATTTCATTTTTTTTAAAGAAGAGAAAAGCATTAAGATTTGCTGCTTTGGTGGCAAAATGTTCATAACAAAAGCATCAAGTTTGTACTTTACCAGTCCCTGAGTTTTAACTGGAAGCTCTGTTAATGTATCAACATACACAGTCATACCTTCAATACTTGGAAAATCAGACCCTGTATTTGACTATGACTTGACAGTCCATCTGATTAAAACAGAAGCTTCAAGGGTCCCAGATACAAAGCTTAGGTCTGCATTTTACTATTTTGTACCTTAAATTAAGGGCAAAACCTATTTTAAGACAAGCCAAACTTCAACATATACTTCACCAAGTTTTGCTGCCATTTCGAATCAACCTTAAGACACGCATCTGTGTTTTAAAAAAACATAATTTAAAGACTAGAACTTTAAAGAACATGCAAATCCATCTAAAACAAGATGTCAGTCTTGATGTGCTAGCAATGAGAAAAGGAGGTTCAAGGGAGACATTATTGCTCTCTACAACTACCTGAGTGATGATTGTAGCAGGGAGAGTGTTCATCTCTTCTTCCAAATAACAAGCATTATGGCAAGAGGAACTGGTCTCAGGCTGAACCAGGGGAGGTTAAGATCGGATATTTGGAAAGATTTCTTCACCAAAAGGGTTATCAAGCATTGGAAAGGGCTGCCCAGGGAAATGGTTGGGTCATCATCCCTGGAGGTTTTTAAAAGACCTGCAGATGTGGCACTTAGTGACATGGTTTAGTGGTGCACTTGTTAGTGCTAGCTTTACAGTTAAGCTGGATTTTTAGACTGTTTTCCAACCTAAATGATTCTATGATTCTGAACTAATCACAGTGTTATCTAATCACTTAAAGTTCTGTATCAAAGGAAACATGAAGTTAAGACGTGACATTGAACAATCAATTTTCCATTTGACTTAATAAAAGCACAAAAATTTTGTAATTCTGTACCATAACGCAACCTGTCTGCCTATCAACCAACAGGTTGCTTCACAACACCAAATATAACCATAACCTTGTACCTCTATCTTAACTGATATCATGACAAAAACATTCAACACCAGAGAGAATGCTGCATACCCTGGACAACACCAGCAAGCTAAAGTCATTATTTGGTCAGATGTTGCCACCTTGTAATCCCCTCACTGGAGTGAAATAACAAAGAAATAGATTAAAATGGAAATACAAAAGCTTGCAGTGAAGAAAGAAAAACTATTTTGGGGAACACTGGTGGGGGGGCAGGTAGGATGAGAAGATAAAAAAAAACAAAGGGGAAAAAAAAAGAAGCAAAGTTCATACCTGTCAAAAGAATCTGTTGCTACCTTGTAGAGGTAAATAAAAAGTTTGCTGCAGTGTCTGAGAGTAGGTGAAACAGAATCCAGGGATATTAGGTCATCGTCCAAAAGTCTTTGAAATAGTTGTGTATTTGAAGGGAAGACATTCAAGGGACTTATTTTTCTCAAGTCTGAGAAGCAGCCAAGTAATCGAACAGCATCTGCCAGTTTTTCATACTGGATCTCTGTTTTGAAGAAGTGAGAGTTGGCTGGCTCATAGCGCATTGCTGCAGTCAATGTGCAGAACACAGTGTGAAGCAGTTCAAACACTTGATTCTGGTTTACTTTTTCCCAGCCATTCTTAGGAGGCGAGCACAAAGATCTCTCCATAGCAACGAGTAAAGATGTGACATACACAAATCCACCAACTTTCCTAAAAACTGTTCTTGTGCGGTGACTTTCTCTCAGCACCAAGAGTAGGGCCTATGGACAAAACAAACAATCAAAACAGGGAAACCACAACAACAAGGCAGTAGCATTGCAAACAGCTTGGAAAAAGGCAGGAACATTTTTGTTCACAAAATGCTGTTGTGCTAGCAAAATCCTCATGTCATTTGTCAGAACTGGGTAATGCCTGAAGTCTCCACAGATCAACTTTGTACTGCAGGAGTCCTCATACTCAAAAGCTTACAAAATAAAAAGAGAGAGTGGAGGGGAAAGTAGAGCATTGCCTCTAATTTAAAAATAAGAAATTAAGGAGAAAGAAACCTGTCAACAGAAAAGACTTGACTGAGCCTAAAATGGAACCCAAAATTCCCAGGTAATTCTCTTAGTGATAAAGTGGAGAATATAGTATTGAAAAGGAATCTTCTGTGCCATCACACTTCACGAACAATTTCAAACAAGAGTGGGCAAATGACTGCTTGTAGCAATGAGGAATCTAAACCTTGAAGCATCCTAAAACAAGTCACCTAGAAATCTACAATGCAGAAGCACCTGGCAGCTATGAAGCCAGAACAGCAAACACAACAATTCAGTTAGTGAATTCAGGCAGCAAAAAATTAGCCAAAAAAGTTTTAGCTTTCCTCTATAACTCTCTGAATTGAGTGAGACTTCATTCTAAGAGTTGCTGTCTAAAAATAAGCCTGAGAGAGAAATAAAAGCGGATAAAACCTTACTTGCTGAACAAATAAATACAAAGGCACAGCATAAACAGCAGAAACTACATGAACCTGGGTACTAGAGGATAATATGCATTTATCTGTGAAATCTGGGAGTGGAAAAGCCCCTCCACACAACCAAAAACAAACAAACAAAAACACCCGTCATGGGAAGTTTGACCCACATGTGATTATGGAATAGAGAAGAAAAAGTCTCTCATAGGAAGCATTGTAAACAACAGAAAAATGTTACTGATACACCAATATAAGCTAGTGGGGAGTCTTCCATGACCAAAAGTTTACTTCTTCAGAATCATGCTGCTATTTTTTTTTAAGCACTGAAAAGATGGGTATTGAAATAGGTAGACTGTCATTCCTTTGAAGGCAGGATCTCATCTCCTGACAAACTTGAACAAACAGTAAGAGACATATCACGACACTGTTCTGGACTGTCAGTTCCATAACCAAAACTTCTGAAAACAGCACTGACGGAAGACAAGTACAACAGATCACATGAAAGACAGAAATCCTGATTTTCTATGTTAAATCCTTTAGGAAACTGCAATATCCTTTCTCTCCCCTTAAGTATTGCAAGTAACACATGCTCAAAAATGACTGAATACCTTGACAGACAAAACACTGCAAATGAATAACTTTATTACTAGCTTTCCTTTCTGTCTTTTGGAATAATATGAAGCTGCTCATATGCTAGAGAAATAGTACAGCTCCTCTAAACAGAGACAAACCTAGATGTCTCCGAGCTCTCTCCAGTAAGACTCATTTACTTACGAGTACTTGCCTCACCTTTTCTTCCCTAAAATAAATGGTATTATGTCAATTTACAAAAATAACACGAGCTACTCTGAGAAGAAATTCTGGGTCTAGATTAACAGACAAAAATCCTGATACACTAGGAAACAGATAAGATTTTTCTCACTTCTTCCTCCACTCACAGCCTTACTTCCCTCCCTTTTCACTATTTTCCTTAAGCATGCAAGTTTTTTGGCTTTATCTTCTACTATGATCAATATAACTTACATTTATATTAATTATCTCACCATTCATAACTAAAAAATTGGTAAAATAAAATAAGCTTGCTACAGGAAAATGCAAGCCAGCACTGAAAATAAGCTTATGTGTTACATGCTTGCTTTTTTCTCCCCACACATTCTCATTATTTTTAACTGAACAATATGCCACCAGGAAAGATTATCATAACTGTAGAACCTCATTTCCTATCCATTAAGACTGATTCCAATGATGATGTTAAAAACATACTCACTCACTACCCTTCACCTCTGATTCTGAAACCTACCATGGACAGATGGAAGAAAATAAAAATCATGCATCAAATGTACACATTTGAGCTCCAGAGATGATCTACATTCAGTAGCTAAACACCATCCACGCAGTCCAACTCAATCCAATCCCCTTTTCATTGTTTTCTTTTCTGAAACAACATCTTAGGAGCAAGAATCACGAACAACAATAGCTCACTTACCCTTAAGATGTCTGTTTTCAGTTGCAGTTCCGTAGGTGGAGCCGAGTGCATCAGTCCCAACAAGGTGCCCATATCATCCTCTCCACTTGGTGACAACACCAGCTGCTGGATGATCATCAGGGCATGCTGGCGGCACTGCGGATACTTCACTATGTTGTGGACACATCTCGCGCCACCAAACTCCCTGAAAATACCTAATTGGAAAGAGGGGCGAGGATAAGGACTGTGAAAAATACAATCAGTAACAAATAATGACAACAAAACAATGTAGAAGGTGTTTATTTTTATTTCTAGAAACTGAATGGCAGAGTTTTAGCCTTATGGATATTTAGTAACTTACTACTATCTTTCCTCTCTTGCCACAAATAAAAATAGAACTCGAATGCCTTCTAGCAATATTTTTCTTTAGAGGTGTTGAATACAAGGATGGAGGTCAGTTCTAAGAATTTCCTCAATAATCCTGTTTCTCCAACAGTAGTTACTCTTTTCATGCTAGAGCTCAAAGAGTCTCAGGATGAAATAAAAAAATATACCAAGTCCTCCACCTTTTGTGAAGACTATACCCTGTTTTGGTTAAGGGTAACATTTATATTACATTTAGCAATGAACTAAATGTAATATGAACTAAAAATATAACTAGGTTGTTTATGAACAAGATGACCATAGTAGGAGCATTGGTTGAGAAATGGTTCTGTCTATCCACAAAAGTTGTAGGATTCTGCAGAAGTCTTCTTGTGGCAAAACATCTCTGTAGAGATTAAGCTTAAGTCAAATGGTGATTTTCAAGCTTACTGGCTACTCAGAACAACACATGTGCAATACTAACCACTAATTATATGAAAATTGATTCTGAAATCATCATAAAACCCAAAGTGGAATATATATGACTTATAGAATGTGTGTTTAGTACACTGTCAGCACCCAGAGCACTGCCCTATGGTAATTACTGAAAATGAAAACAGAGTAGGAAAATGGATCAATGCTGCATTATTGCATCAAAAAGGATAATTTTCATTGTGACCATAAACCAAAAGGGCTGTTTAAATGACCAAGTTCAGGATTAACCAGTAACACAATGTTTATTCCCCTTAATGGACATAAACAAATATTAATCCCACCATGCATTTCTAATTTCCTGCCTCTTGCTTTCGCTGGTGTCCTCTGGATAAGATATGGACTTAGTGCAAAAGGAGAGGCCTCAGACTCTGAGACATGTAAGTTGGTTCCATCCCCTCACAGGCAAAGTGCATCTCTTCAGTGGTCAGGCCTCTTATTTTCAGAGAGAGACTGAAGTAACATTTTATACCCCTCCCACTCTTGGCATTGGTTCTCATCTATCCGAGGAACCTGTGTGAGTCTGGACACCCAAAGTTCTGCTGAAATTTGGTTAGCAGTTATGAAATATTCCGGAAACCTTATCAGAGACACTGGTTTAGCAACAGAAACTAAGCTTTGAATACAGTATGAATCACTACAAGGCTGCACAATGCTTACTTACGCCTCTGTGATGACCTGTAACCTCTGCTGGCCTTTGACTACAGTGGCACTGAGTCCACGTCTCAGTCACGCTGCACAGACATCGGGAAATGGTTTCTCAACCACATTTTGCCCAATTTCTCCATATATGAAAACCCCCACACGTACCTTCATGCCACTTCTTTCTGATTCGTTTCTAATTCTGCCTTTTCTTACATGGCAAAACCATGTACTGGCATGTTGGCAAAACCAAAGATGAGTGATAAATACAATTCACCTGTGACCAATACCAATTCCTCTCTAAAACCTGCTTATTTCAGCCTATTCGCTACTGTTCATCACAGAACAGAATCCTCTAGTAAATCAAAATGATGGGGTTTTTTTCCTTTCCCTTGACAGGAGGAGTAGCTTGGGGGACAAAAGGGAAGTGGCAAAGGAGACACACAACAGCTTCAGCAAAGCTTCTGGCAGAGTCATCCACAGCTTTCTCACGAGCAACCCAACCAAATGGTCTATGTGCAATCCTGACAGACTGAAGGTAAAACTAATGGAAACACCTACTCGGAGCAATCTCTGCTTCATGGCAATGCCCTTCTGCTTGACTAAGGGCATGCAACTGGGGTTTATCTCAAGTGCCATAAATAATGCCTTTCCTGATGCAATGATGAATTTGCTTATCAAAAACGTGGACAAAGCCAAGCTGGCAGATGTTATAAATGCTCAGCAGGGAGAATTCAAAAGTCATCTTCGGAAGTGGTTTGAAACCACAAGCTGAAATGCAACACATCAAGTGCAAGAGTTAAATGACATAGGCACCACTGGAGATTGTTCCAACACTGGGTCTAAATTTAAACAAAAAAAATTCCCAGGCAAAAAGCAGAAAAGAAACAAGTTACAAGCTTTAAGTCATCAGCCCATAAACTGATATTTAAACAGTAAGCTATCAACCAAGCTGGAAAATTGTCAAGATTTCTTTCTTAAACATTTATCAAAGACTGTAGCTTCTCCTACTTATATGAATAAAAACAGAAGTAAGAAAACACCAGTCAAAATTGAAAAAGAGGAAAAAAATCTGCTGAAATACAGATGTTTCGTGGCCTCCAAGGCCAGAAACTCCCTGGTTCCTCAGGGTGGAGTCTGTCCCCTCCCACCTGCTCATTTTCTTCTTTGTCTAACAGAACAAGTGGTTTAAAAACATTCGTCATCCTTATTCAATCTGCTATTTCAATCTCTCAGAGACAGCTTTTACCAGTATGAGGTACACATAGTGTCTACTTCAAAATCACTAAGTCTTTGCTAATGGAGCATCATATAAAACTGCCTGATTTAGAAGAGGACAATCATAACAGAGCCCTATTTATATATACTGACTGGGAACAAGCCTTTAAGAATCAAAAAACCAACTTTAACTAAAGCTGCAAGCATTGTTAATCACATTTAAGAAGATGTGACACTGAACACTGAACTACATTTCTAATTACAAGTTAATTTTTTTGATACACGAACTGTGTTAAAAGCACTACTACAGATTATTATAGTAGTGTTAGAATGTGATGGGGTGTGGTAGTTGCCTTCAAGTAAACAACAGCAAAAAACCACAAGTTAAAGCACTATTTTTTACCCCTTATGCACTCTAAATTATGCTGCCTATTCCCTTTACTGGAAAAACATGGCGAGAGAGAGAGAGTATATTTCAGTGTGTTTGATTATTTGTCTGAAGATAGAAAGTCAAGACATGGTTTTCTGTGTTACTCTTTTATACATATTTTGGCAGCAATCTCTCTACTTACCTGCATTTGTGTTTGATCCTTGTAGTAGTACTGTCAAGGTCTCCATAACCAATAAAGCCAGCTGCTTTTGGTCCTCAAATGAACTGTTTCTTGAATCCACTAAAAAATAATTTCAGAAGCTAAAGTCATAGTAAATATCACACTAAAATGGCTCTTGATACTTTCCACCAACACTTTTATTTTCTTTGCTTCCCCAGAGAGAAGGCAGCCTAACCATTTTCAAAAGCAAATTAAGATTCAGTCTACACATGCATTCCTGGGAAAGTTTAGTTTAGCTATGAATAATTTGAAAAGTTAATTTATAAAGACAAGAATTTACATGGAAACTTCTGAGCACTGTGAGCTCAGCAGTGTGACACTACAGCTGTAGGTGTAGTTTCACATCCTCAGCTATTGTTTGTCGAAGCCACAAAATCAAACCACAGTTGAAGACTTAACAGGATCTGCTCTTGTTCAGTATTCAGTACTTCAAAGGAGAAATTCCACACAAAACTACACTCACATAATTATAGTAAATATGCTTATGACTCAACAGGTGTAACAGACCAACCAACATCACAAGTGGCATCTCACACACAGCATCAAACTCCCGAAAAAAGTGGGTGTTTTGGGTTTTTTTAATTATTCTCATAAAAGGAAAGCCACAAGACAAAGGCATGTGTGCCCAGGTAGCACCCTAATCATATGACAACTTTGTCCATTTATTCACAAGAACATGAGAAATGATGTGTTTTTCAACGGAGTTGCTGGTAAAACAAAGCCTTCTAACTCTAATCTGCAGCTACCACTCAATGAGGATTCACACAACTAAACTCAGGTGAAACATCCAACAGCTATGGTTAAAAAGTAAGTGACGCCGAGTAACACTAACTTGACTGCAGTTTGTACAAAGAATGCAAACAAAAAAAAAACCAAACAGAACAAAAAAACCCCCACAAAAATTCTGTGTGTGTGCATGTAGGCTCCTATGGCACTTGGCAGTGTCTGCTTTGCAGGCCCGGCAGCTATGTAGCTTATCTCTGTGATGTTCAGTTCTGGAGATAACTAATTTTCATATTTTTTTTTAATGCTTAGAAAAATGTAGACCCAATTTATAAAAGAGACTGCAAACTTGAATACACACTCCTATTAAGAGCTTAAATTTGAGCTCTCTAGTGTTTTTTCAAAGCTGGGGCTAGACATACACAAGGAAACCCACAAGTACCTTTTGTTAGGAAGAATATGGATGTTATGCATTGCTCCTTTAGTTTCTTCATGTTAAGTAACAGATATTAAACCAACACATCAAAAAAACATTTAAAAAGGAAAATACTAACTCCTACTATTTTGTATTCATACAGTGTTTTTCATTTAAGGTTGCCTCGAGCTTCTCTGAGGACATTAAGAGAGAAGAAGTTCCAATGAGCTTTTAAGATGGCACAGCAGCCCCCAGCATGATTCAGCCCTTGAGGTACATGTTCAGACTCTCCTGTTCCTCCTCTTAAGTGCTAGATTCCACTATTCCAAGTCAAAAAAAGACAGGTATTAGAAAAATAGAAGTGGACACGCTACCTTGATCATTCAGTGCCTGAGTGGGATCTTTCAAAAGGGCTGCATATTTATGAAGAAGATTTACCATCACCTCCAGAAGTCCCACTTCCCTGAAGACATCCTTAAAGATGTAGTCATGACGGGTGAACTTCAGGAGTGTCTTCATGGCAATGATGCTACACTGAAAAGAAGTGCTGGATTTTAAAAGGATGCTCACACTGATCAGTTCTTTACAGGGTATGTAATTCAAGCTGAAGACAACCAATTCCAGCATCTCAAAGTATTTGGTCTGCACTTCTGGAAGTCTAGGAATTTTCTCTGCAAACTGAGACAACGTGTGCTGCGATTCCAAAATGAAGTAGTTGGCATTGTCCGCCATATAAATATTTGTGATGGCATCAAGGATGATTTGTGCTAGATAGTTGGTTTTTGCTCTCAAAAATGCATTCTGGAGGACAGAAAATGCTTGAATATTCCTCACACTATGACCTAAATCAGGAAACAAAGTGGGATGGGAGGAAAAAGGAAAGAGAAAGTTCTTAATCATTGTAAACAATGAGCACTTATTAATAATGATTTATGCATTTTAACAAATGGGAATTAAATAACAATATATGTCATGTATAAAAAGAAGCCTCTACACAACCACTTACATTGTAAATCCTACAATCTCCTGTTTATTACAATGGCATCTTCAGCTTTGAAAGTGTTTACTTAAGCAGCTAAATCAAAGACAATTTCTTTCAAATAACTAAGTATGCTGATTTAGCACTAAAATGTACAACAGGATAAATTCTAGAGACAAAACAAAGCCTGCCTGTCATCTACCCAGGCCATAGGAGAGCACATTATAGCAACAGTAAAATGTTCTGTATTCCATAAGGCAGAACACAACTCTGGCAGGCTAAGTTTAGAACAACAGCCACCTCCATCCCCTCACTCAACAGAGCAATAAGCAATGACAAGTCCTTGTCAGTTAGTATCAAAGCCAGGTCACCAAATTCTCTGCTCGATTTCTCTTTTTGGCAACTGCCAGTGTAGAGAAACTCCACAGGGCAGCATAAGGCCAGTTTGTACAAATTTCTTCTTATAAGTACCTGCAAGCTGATTAAAATCTCAGTCATTCAGCCAAAGAATGCTTCATTTATGAGTGCTCCCTGTTGTTCCCAGAACTTTCTATGGGCAGATATTACTCTTATTCTACTAAAAATGCCTCAAAGACAGCTTTTTTAACTTCTGTAGGAACAGTACAAGTCACAGTGGGCAAATCCCATGATACGGAAAACAACTAATGGTAAAAAATAATTTTAACAAAATAGACAATCAAGAGTGAGACTTTAAAGACATTCTAACCAAAGCATTTAGGATGTTCTAACAATAAAATCTTATTTGCAAGCAAGGTCTACACAAACTGATAACCTGATTTAAAAATCCTTTCGTAAACAAAGAATTCTGATTTATTACATATTCTCTGTGGAAGACTACTCTCTTAATTGTTTATAAACTAAGCTGTCCAACTTAACAATAAATTCAATTATGTTCATGCCTAGCCTCACCACTTCCCATGCCAGTATTTCTCCAGAAGACAACCGGAAACTCTCTTGAAAATGAACATGGAACAATTTCACATACTGGAAGAATATTAGTTACATTATAAGTCACACTCAGTTGTTTCTAAAAGGACTTTTTAACATGCTTTCCTTATTACACAAAAATGTCAAAAAGGAGGACTTAGAGCTTATTAAATGTGACAGGAACACAGAATATAAATAGTTATAGCTGACACTAATTTAGTATCAACAGTTGTTCCAGGCAATCAGGAAGATTATTAAATTAACTGTGATTATTATGAGGACCCCTGAAGAAATGATATTTTAACCAGCTCTTCAGAATTCAAGAACTAACATGATTTAAACAGAAGCAATTAAAAAAAATGAGTATGGTCTTTATAAAAAGACAACTTCCACCTATAAGGAAAAGTAGGTGAAAGGAACTGAGAGATGTCAAGACAAATATCACAAAATTAAAAAACTCTTTTGCAAATTGCAACAGGCCATGGTTCTCTTATGCTATTGTACCAGAAAAACTGATTAGTCTAAACAAAAATTAATATTATTATCAAAACATGGAGAAATTAAACTGTGAGTGTATCACCACCTTTCTCTATTTAATGCAAGAGAAAAACAAATCCCATGAACAATGAACTCTCTCAATACCAGAGAAAGGAAGTCATTGTCCAAGGAACATGAGAAACAGTCAAAATATATCCCATAAATCTATAAATTCAATCCTATCACAATTTGTTTTCTTTTATCAGGGGTATTAGTAAATCTCATAAAAAGTTCAAGTAACAAACTAGCTCCACAATGACTATTAAGTTCCAAACTCCTTAGTTACGTACAAGACTTACCTGAATTTTAAGTTTATGCACAGGACATGAAACATAAGCTTATTTTTATAAAACCCTTTCTCCCCTGGGAATTCCTCAACCTTATCTCTGTATCATAATTGACTGTGGTTGCAAGCACACCACAGATTTTATCACTGTGAACACTGGTGATGAAACAACAGATTCCAGCTCACAAGTTACATTTGCGTAAGTTGAAAAAAAGCTAACAATGCAAAATGGGGTGGGAGGAGGATTAAAAAAAATAAAATAAAACATCAAGCTACCGCATCAGTCTTTCGTATCAGTTTAGTAAAAGCAGCTTAAAACACAATAAATCAACTCAGTGCATCTCTCCACTATGATAATCTCTTACAACGTCCACGCAGAAAGTGTCAGCTTAAAATGCAATCTTAGATAAAAAACCTAGACTCAGCTGCAAACAGTTTGTGTAGTAAACAGCTTCTCTGTATTTTGTTGTTTACATTTAAAACAACAAAAAGCCAGAGAGAGAAAGCAAGCAGACTCACCTTTGCCTGCAGGCTGTGGGACTGCAAACCCGGGTAGTAGGAAAGGTACTCCCGTGGTAACACCTGCTGGTTTTAATTCATTGACACCATATGTTGTTAAGGAAGTGATCAAATTAACTAAGTCCTTCAGAGCATCCTTAGATTCAGCTTCTTTTGCCTGTTCTAATCTAAAGAAAATACAATAGATCAGGTTAGCAGCATTAGTTTATTTCACCTCAAATCACTTTAATAAGACCCATTTTCCTCAATTAACTTAGAGACCACAGTTTTACTGCCCTATCCTGCAGTATGTTATGTGTTTGTATGTCATACCATAAAGTCAGTCAAACACTGAACTTGGAAGAGCATACAGTTATTTGCCATAGAAATTCACCTCATAAATCTTTCCTTGAACTCAACAGTCTATTAAAAAGCAGTACAGACACGAAAATTACTTTAAAAATCCTCTCACAGACATGAAGCTATTGGATATGAAAGCAAATATATAGTCTGTAATTAAATAAATCCATAATTAACTTGCTAGATTACAGCTGCCACTTTGAGAGTTAATATTTTATGTTAATGAGATGGTATCTTGGTAGAAGCCTAACACTTAGAAGCACTGGATGAAGCACCCTCCTTAGAACTCCAAAACTTTACCTTTGAGCACAAGAGAATGGAAATGTAACATCCCATTCCAACCACTGTTTCCTGCCAGCAGCTCACCGTCAGACCAAACCCTAAAAACTGACTCTGAACCCTAGAACCATCCTCATTTTCCTTCTACTTCATCAAAAATTATACCATGTTTAATTATTTGCTAACTGTATAGCCTCTGTAGATCCCAGGAGTAAGCTGGGGACCACAATCTCCTCTTTGCTTATGCAACGCAAGCTCTGTTTTCCTTCCTGCTGACAAGTGATCATGGGAGCCCTTTAGAAGCAGCTCATTCTTCATCCTCCATCTTCTCAGTCAGAGATAGCTGAGGAACAATCTCCTTTAAACAGGAACCTCCTGCAAACAGTCACTAGAGAAGCACTGATCTACTGGCATTCTACTGATCCTCCACATTCCCTGCCCTTTCACACCGTCCAGGTGCAATTACACACTTGCTCCTCCGGCCCCTCAAAAACCTTCTGCAGTTTTTTACTAAGCCACCTTCTTCACACATCCTTCTGGTTTTCCAGCTCCAAAGCCTTTCTTTTTTGCAGCTAGAGGTCCAGCATCCAGATTTCACACCCTTACATGACAGTGATCTTCACAAATAGTGCCATTAGAGCTGGACAAGTCTCTGTCAGTAGGTTTGATCCAAAATATGTCCAGAGAGAATATGTTACTGTTCTCCATCACTGACGAATACACAGGCTTATTCAAAATGACTGTTTTTTGAAAAAATACCTTTATTTGCTTCTAGAAGACCACCTTGGGAAGAAGTGAGGATAACATATTTCTGTGCTATTAACCTTTACTGATGTCACCTGATGATCAGACATGCAAATCTCAAGTCTTCCTATACCTTTGTCAGGGATCCCCCATTCTTTGATTTAAAGGATGAGTGAGCTCAGGAGAGAGTCTGGTGAAAACACCTGCTCTACAGAGGATCACTTTTGTACCTGAAGATGAAAATGCTAATGACAGTGCATTCCCCTCATATTTCACCTAAACTTTGGCTGACAGTTTCTGGGAAACAACTGCGCTTGAATTACACTACTTTGAATTAATGCATTAGTAAATATAACATACTCCAAAACTCCATTTATACAATAAGAAAAATAACAATTCCTTGGTAGGCATTCTACCTTTCGTGGTACCAACGATAATTTATGAATAATTTTGACCACGATCGAAAATTTCAAATGCCATGTCTATGTCTGGTATCCTTTTAAAACAAACAAAAACCCCTCAAAATTATGTAGTGGAAGATTTAGTTCAAATATTTGGGTGCCAAAACCCAGTATCTTGGTACCCAAAAATGAATGACTTGAAAGAGGGAGATAACAACATTAACATCTCTCATTAAGACCTAGTATTTTTTAGCACCTTTGGCCCAAGTATACTTCATAAGGTACATACTTGTAAACATAATTTCCAAGTTTCCATCTTGGACTTGAAAAACACATATATATTTCAACAGCTAAGCATCCTTCTTCAGGTCTTCATATCCAAACAAAGCAACATGGACTGATCATAGATTTTACACAAATAAAGCAACAGACACTAATTTGTTGACTGAGAAAGGAAAGAAAGAAGTTTCTTCCATAGAAAGAACTAAAATCATGGATAGATCATACATCCAAGTTTTGTTTGGGCAGGCATTTTCATTACCATATTTTCTGATGCATTAGCAGCATCCTTAATAAAAAGTAAAAAAAAAAAATAAAAAAATACATACACACACACTGATTCCCTTGCAACATGTACCCCACTTACATACGTGCTTTTTCATTATGATAGCATGATAAGACAATAACATAATCACAGAATTGTTTAGGCTGGAAAAGACCTTTAAGATCATTGAGTCCAGCTGTTAACTCAGCAGTGCCAAGCTCACCACTAAACCATGTTCCTAGACAAAACAAAACAAATCCCCAACCAAACACAAAAATCACTAATTGCAGCTAAAATTTTATGTTCCAAATTATTTCTAAATATTTAGTACTAGTTGTTTTTAAGCATCTGCTTTCTTCACAAAACACAGAAATATTTAGTAATAAATCGCTACTAAAGACTAAAAAGTTAAACAGTGTAGTTCCATAAATTGAGAGAATCACATAATGTAATGTCTTCACTCCATAATAATCTATAATCACTTGTTTGTTCAAGTGAAACCTTTTTTAAAAAAAGTTCAGAGATCTGTCTGCATTTCTTCAAGCACTTTTACATACCTGAGGAGGAGGTCACAGAGGAAGTTGTATCCTTGCCATATCCTAAAATCATCCAACAACGTTTGGGATACATCACTGGAGTCTTTGAGAAAACAAGAAAGTCCAGCAAACATCTCAACTATTTCTAGGGGAGAAAGGTCATCAGACTGCTGCATGTTCTGGACACACGTGGACAAACATTCCTTTTCTGTAAAGAATTGCAATTAAGAAATTTAGGATTTTACTCACATCAGTCACAACCAGAAGTATAAATAGTACTATAAATACAGTAATAAGGTAACTTATTGAAGTATCTCTTATCATGTAACACTGAGTATCACAGAGTACTTGAAGATGAGAAGGATCCTCAAATGGGTTTGGATTTGAACTCTAACCTCTTTTTGCCGACCCCTTCCTCCCTTTTATAATCTTTACCCTTGTAAGGAGGAAACTGTAGATTTTTAACTAGTTTTTAACTAGTAGATTTTAACTGGTTTTTACCTAAAAAGTCTGACCAGATAACTCGACAGAATAAAAAGACAAATATGGCAACTGTAAATAATTCTAAAATATAGTTTTTTCTTTTAAAACACAAAGCTGTACAAAACACTGACCTAAACTGTTATTGATGTTAGGTAAAACCCTACACATAAGCCTTTACACCATGTTTTCTTATCGCTGTTCTGGTTAGCATTTCTTTGACTGGCATCAAAGAGAGACAGCTTGTCTTGTTCTGCATAATTCTCACACTCCATCAGTTCATCGGTCAGTAGCAAAAGGTTTTCCCCAATCTATAGTGAGATTTTAGGTTGCACTCCATTTTAAAAATGCTCCCCCTTCAATTATTTGCTATTTTAACTTCGCAGCACGTGCAACACAAAAGCATTAATCTTTCTAGCTAGACTGATAACAAAATTTCCCAGAGGCCAAATTAAAGCATAAGACAGTGAAAGGATGCTCCTTTGCATATGATGAAATGTCTTAACTTTTTTCCCTGAATATGAGATGAGCCTCTTGACAGATGTTATCTCTTAAGTCATGTTCATTTTTGTATTCAACAAGTGAGAGGAAATGCCGACTGCTTTTAAGATTTTATTTCCCTTTCTAAAGAACCCAGAGTATCTTTTGACATGCCAGCTTCACCCCTCTGTGGATGAAGCCCATAGAAAAAAAGATAATAGTAGTAGCTGTAATATGCCAAATGACACAGTCAAATGTCTAGTTATTTTCTTTGTTGCCCTTAATAACATTTTCACATATGCACATACACCTGCTACACTCACCAAAAACCCACCAGGAGGCTGTTACAGATGCAGCAAAAAGCCTATCACCTTTTAAGCCCTCTCTGAAAATACTTAATTGATGACTGTGCTGTGCTTTCAAGTGATATTTGTACATCTTTTTGACTGGAACTGGAAACACACTGCTAGCCCAAGAAAAAACACAGACTGAAATTTTCTGTGAAGTATTTGGGAGCAGGCTGATGTATTTAATAAACCGCCAAAATGGTTCTTTCTGTGGAGCCTTGTAACTACTTGCTTTGCAGGGTGTGAGCAAACTGTGGGTTTCTTTTTTTCCAGTGGGTGTACACAGCTAAAATATATGATAAGGATGTTAGTTCATTTCAACAGTCGGTCCAATTTAAAAACTACAAATGCTTCTTTTATGTGGTCTTACAGTCTAAAAGCCTCAAATATAATATTAGAAACATTATTTTACCAAACTTCCTAATCCAAGTCCTACATACCTAAACACCCATGCAGTTTTCAATTAATGCAACTTGAGTATTTTGTATGCAAAGCTGTTTCCAGGCAGCTCCAACACTAGTTTTCATCTTGTTTTGCTCTTCCAAGTTCTTTGTCATGAACCAGCTGGGCAACCTCCTCTTTACCAGTCCCTTGCAAGATATATGATGAGTAAACTACTACTTTTATTAGCTACCAAAATCTGTAACCAGCTAGAGAAATGCCCCTGTACACTACAGTTTCCATGCCTGCAACAGTCAGGATGCTTGTTGCTTGCCTCAAAAAAGGACAGGAGGTAAAATGGAATGATTCTGGATACTTCGTTTTTTTGGTGGCTTCCAGGCTGGATTAAGCCCATGAGATATTTTTAATTTGGCCTTCAGGATGCACACAACATGTAGTCTGTAAGATGTATGGCAAAGTGGGGAAGACTTGGGGAAGAAATGCAGGCTGGCTGAACAGTCAGCAGTCTAGTCAGACAGCAGGGAAAAAGGGGCTGCAAACCCATCCAGCAGCCAGGCTCTTCCTAGTTGTGTCCCCAAATCTCTCCACTCGCTTGTGACACAGGCTCTAGGGCAGGCTACTTGTAAGCTTCCTAGGAGCACTAGTACTGAGAGACTGTCTCACCACAGGTGTGGTTCTCAGCCAAGTGAAGAGCAGCTTCCCTGGGCCAGGCCCTAGGGACAACATCCTTGGTTTGGGGAAGATGGGCTGGACCACAGGGCAGGAAAGCAGCTGCCTGTTCCATCCATCAGCACTTGTAGGTTTGCAGTCTAGTGTTTCTGTGCCCGTGGTCCCTTCAGCATTTCCTAGTGACCATATTACACCAGTTTTGCTGTTACCAGGATATGCCACTCCTGATGTTCTGGAGAACATTGCAAATCAGAGGTGGTTTTAGCAGCCTCACCCAGCCTTTTCCTGCAAAAGCAAGTTGTCTTGGAGAAAGAATCTTCTCTCCCATCATACCCAAATTAGCTCTCCCCGGTTTGCATAATGCACCAGCATTTATTACAAGGCAGTAGCTTTCATGGTCTTCTAATAGCTCCAACTGCGTCAGCAGAACACAGGGAGCTGATTCCTCTTCCTGCGGTTTCCTCAGATGTCTCTACACTTTTATTGCCAGCTATAGTGGTACCCAGACAAGCAGCTGTAAACAGGGCACTGCTAGCCTGCCTCGTGCCTTTACAGGGGGCTGCTGCTGACAATTCAAACACAGGACCATACCCAACTTATTCCTACTAAGAATTAATGCTCACAGCAAAAATGACAAATTTATGCATCTTCCCAATGAATATTTTTCCATACAGGCAGTTACTAAAGTTACTGAAAGCTTTTCGTTTTGCTCATCATAAACTCTACACCAAAACACGAGGGGAAACTCTATTCTCCAATGTTATATTGAAATGTGAATGAGATAGACTCTCTCACTACACAAGGGCTTTGAAATTTCACCTGTATGTAAATATTCACATGTCCAAACTAAAAGCCTGGAAGCTTTCCCTGAGCTATTATTTTCATGCCTATTTCCTAACTAAGAAAACTGCAAAAGAAGAACAGAAAAGACCCCAACAAATAATATTGAAGAGAAATGCATACCATGAATGTATTTCACTACATTGACACTAAGGCCATGACGAGATATGGTCATTAGTACTTCTCCTGCACTCTTCCTCCAAGGCAGATTATAGGGAGGGCACCATGAGGTTATTGCACTGAAAAGAAGCTGGAGATCATCCTTCTGAGCCAGTTCTTCCGCCGGGGACACAAAACTGCACAATTTTACTAGGATCTGAAATAATAAGTCATTAAACAACTAGCATTAACACCCTGATCATTGCTATTTTTGCCTAGACTTAGGAAAAGATGAAACATTCTTTCACTTAGCAAACACATTAAAAAGAGTAACAAGCTATTTTCCCTTTGTGTGTTTCTGTATTTCCAATTGACGACAAGGTTATTCAACACTTGGTTATTTTAAGTCCCAGTTCAGTTTGAAATGACTACCAAAAGATTAGCAGCAGAGTTCAAATCTCTTCGGCTGACATAGCAGAGTTGTATGGATACCACGTTATTCCATTCTTGGAGAATCTACCAGTTGCCTAATTTACAATTAGGCTAAATGCTGCATTAGGCAGAGGCTCTGTGAAGCAAACTGCTGTATCCCTTCCTAAGGCAGGAAGAAGGCTATCGATGGGTTGTTGGCAGAGCAGCATCCATAATATTTTAGTGAAATGAAAACAGCCAAAACAGCGTGTCAGGAAAGGCTACAGCAACACTGCAGACCTACCTCAATAACTGGCACCTGGATCTGAATTTCCAAGTTGCCATAAACAAGAAAAATGCAGCCACACAAGTGAACCTACTACGTCGCTCTCTCTTTTCTGTGTGCTTTGAGGACATCTGAGCTCCATTTTGTGTCTTGAGCAGGAAAAGCTGAGGCTTCCTTTCAGAAAACTAGAAGACAACTTTGGAAGGCTGTCAGCATCTGGAAGGGTTTGGAAGCTATCTGAAACCTCACCCATTCCATCCAGCCTATCTGAGAGCACCACTTTACGTCCTTTGAAGAGGGAGAGAAAAGAGCTGAGTGGTAGTAGGTTGGGGGGACCCTATGTGGTAACGTTGGTCATTAACTCTGCTGATTGAAACACAACAGAGCAATTTCTGAAAGACAGGTTACAGCACATTGTGATTTCTGATTTGGAAAACAGCACCAAAATGCCCATCAGACATTATACTTACAAATCCTGGCACTGCCCTCAAATTCCTGAAGGATGAAAGTTCTGACAGACCTCTACGGTTTTGCATACATGGCTACGATAACCCTGCACAGAGATGTACCCAATTTGCACACTGATACAGGTAGTGTGACCACTGACCCCCTTCTAACAGTATCTGTCAGCTCCTTCTAAAAGTTTCATCAGGAGAACATACAGGAATTTCTTTGCAGGATCTCCAACTGGAACTTGAGAAAGGAGCAATTCAGATTAAGTCCTTGGTCTCCCTGCAAAATCTGAGGGATAATTTTAATAGTAACTGCAAGCTCAGATTGCTCTCATGTTTAAATTACTTGTTCCCACAGTCATAGGGCTTTTTTCACATAATTATAGGGGAAAATAGCATATGTTATATAAATCAGTAAATTATTATCAACATTAATGTTTTTTACTATGTTTATTTCAATCACTAACAGCCAAAAATACCAAATACTAGGACCACTTGGATGAAAACAGAATAATAGTGCACATGTTGCTCCTCTTAAGCATCTGTGTGGCAGAGTTGCATGCATTTCTGTGGAGGAAGTATTTGCCAAGGACAAAAACTACTGGAGGAGTGGAAATTTAACCTCATCTGTGCCATCAGTTTGTGAAGAATCAAGGAAGAGTAAAACCCGGTTCAAGTGAAAAGTTTCTGACTTTTCTCATATGTAGCATTTCCATTCTTCTTGCATCTTACCTGTACAAAGACTTTCTGTAGTAGCGCTCGGCGCTCTGCGAGAGGTAGTTCATTCTGTGCTCCTCCAACTACCTCAGGCACATGTGGAAGGTCAAAAAACAGATACAGACATTTAACAAGTGTGGAAGGCACTGACATTGTAGTCATGCAGTCCACGGTTTTCTGAGGGAGAAGAAAACAGAACAAAAAAAAAAAAAAGAACACCAGTTCAGCATATTACTCTATTTAAAAAGTCACACTCCTATAATGCAGCTGATTGAAATGCTGTTTTTTCTTTCTCACACCTTTGGTGAAGTATTCACGTGACAGTACAGATTCATCATCTATTTTTGAATGCCTCCCTAAACAGTAACTTTAAAAATAGGATAATTTATTTACAGGACAACAACATCTAATAGCCACAGTTCTGAGCAGTCACTGCACTGGACAGAAACAAAACCTGTCAGTCTCTGCCAACAGAAGTTTACAAGTTAATTACAAGACCTTCAGCCAAGCCCTCATCAGTTATCTATTCTTTGTAGCAGTGGAAACAGGAGTGGGAGGAGGACTATTCAATTTATGCTCTCACTTCGCATGAAGGTATAAACTGGCATAGGGAGCAAGGTAGTAGAAAATATGAAAGCATCAGTGGGAAGAAAAGACAAATTGGAGTGGAGGCTGCTGACATACTAAAACACAGATAAAATGATGTGCTGAATTATAAAGGCAGATTAGAACAGAAATAACAAACCACGCAGCTGTCCAGCAAAGTGCCAGAGATCGGCTCCCTGGGAGGGCAGCACCAGAAGCAGCGGCAATAATGATTCACGGCACCACCCACTCATCACTGCTGCTGGCTTTGCTTTTTGCAACTGCTGTTGCCCTCCTTCAGCGAGGTGTCCAAAGTTCAAAGTTTGAACTATTTAGGTGAGTTATGTGACATGCATCTCATGGGGCACTAAGTAGCAGCATGCAAGAGAAGCCTTTGGGAAGCAATAGAAGTTGCATGCATAATTCAAAAGAGCATTACAAATTAAAGTTCCAGAATGATTATATTTTTTTTAGGCAACTGAAACCAAGGAGCTAAAGCAGAAGTCCTGTGGCAGTATAAGAGAAAAAGGATTTTAACACAGTAAGCAGAATATAGTTACATCCTTTAGTGAATGTTCATGCAGTTCGTTATATTACTGCTGTTGTCTCTCCCACCCTCCAATTTATTTTTGGCTTTGCTGTTTAAGACTAACCTGTCCTGATGAAGCTAGTAAATTGATTGTGGTGAGCAGCATCCAACCTCTACTTGCTTCTTCACTTTGATTGACCTCCAGAAACTGGACTATGGCACGACTTGCAGCCTCTGTAGGGGGCAGTTAAAAAAGCGCAGTAAGAATTCAGTTTGATAGTTTGCAGAAGGGAACACGTCCTCTCCCAGCAGTCCCGAGCACAGAGCATAAATTCACCTCTACAACACTACTTGAAAAAAAAAGACTAGGCTTAGGCCTACACTTTCCAGACACACATTCCAGTCTTCTTCACGCACTTAGCTTTGACACCAGCGAGGCTGCAAAAAGTACGTTATTAGGTCACGCATCATCCTGTAACCAGACAGATCTCAGTAACATGCAGCAACTTTTGTTTGAGTATTTTGGCTTTAGTAAATACAACATAGTCTTTCCCAAAGTCAAAATGTTACTACCACTTAGTGGTCTCAGTGGAAAAGCTGATATTCAATTCCTGAAAAAAAGCACTGCACTGAAACAACAGCATGGAGAATAATGGAAAAAGATTGGAGGGAAGGAAAGGTGTAAAAACACAAAAGGAATAAAAAACAGGAAAAAAGTAAAATTAAGACTGAGATCAGCAATTACAACATCCCCATCCTACATTTTTTGGAAAATGAAAACACTAAGAAGGCTAATTCTTATGATCCAGGGATCACTTCTGGAATTAGATGCTATTCCATATCAGTCAGAGCCCCAGACATATATTCTGCCAAGTAAACAAGTTATCAGCCTCAATAAATAAATGAACAGAAAATGTAATCCTATTTCACTGCTGCCTGAATACACACTTATGTTAAGAAGTCCATAATGCCAGTTGTGATGACTGCCCATTACCTTTAAGGGAAATCTAAAACCATTTTGCATTAGTAACTGTGTATCAATCATCTTCAGTGCTTTTAGTGTCAACTAGGACAGAAAAGGAAGGTGAACAGTATCACTTAAAAAAAGAAATTGCAAAGGAATTTCTAATGGAGGAATAAATCCACAACTGAAGAAAAATCTAATTTTAATATTGGTTTGTTTGCTTCATCTGCTGTGAAAATTTCCCAGTACATACCTGTGACAGAGTTTATTCAAAAGGAAACACATTCCATAAGGCAAAGTACTTATCAAACTTCTAGCACTGACTACATTGAGAAGATAATTTTCTGAAGCACCAGACTGTTAAGTTATGTTGGACTAATAAACCCATGAAGTAGGTGATCCTAGAAGATGTCTAAAATTGTTTGGTTTACATTCCTAACATTAACTTTTCACAAGAGCAACAACCACCACACGGAGCCAACACCATCAGCCATCATCACTGGTGAATCAATGTAACAAAAATCAAGGTGTAAAGAAACCCTCTTATCAACAGGAGGACAGCTGGTAGATGAAGTGCAGTGACTAAACCCCTCTGCACAATGGCCCTGAGATCACGTGTGGAATGCTGCATCCAGTTTTGGTCCCAGGGCAATACAGGAAAGACAATGATCGATAGGAGTTCAACTGAGAGCCACTGAGATATTTGGGGGCTGGAGCACCAACTCTGTAAGGAGAGGCTGAGGAACGAGGGTTTGCTCAGTTGGGAGAGAAGACAGCCTTAGGCAAACTGAGCAGCAGCCTCAGAGTCCATGGTGGAGGGAGCTGCCAAGAAGCCAGAGCCAGGCTCCTCACAGCACTATATGGCTGGAGGGAAAGAAAAATTGGCTTAAATCAAGAGAGGTTCAGACTGAATATAAGGAGATGTTTCCCCCTGCCCCAGGGACAGAGATGCACTACAATGAGGCCCAGAGAGGTGGTGCTGTAACCAGCCTTCGAGGTTTTCAGGACACGACAGGACTGAGCCCTGCACAACCTGGTCCCATTTCACAGCTCTGAGCAGGAGGTCAGGCAACAGACCTCTCTTATTCTGTGATTTTCTCTCACGCAGAAAAAGCTCTATTTGATGTGAAATCTCACTGAGATCACCCATGCTGGCAAGTTTCATTCTCTTCCAGTGCAAAGAGGATATATTTTTCCCTAAAGCCCAGAAACCCTTCTGTGGTCAATAATCATAGGGAAAAAAGAACAACCAAAAAAAAACCCCCCAAAAAACCGGAGAGAAACACATTCAAGGTAAAAATCCAGATTTGTTTCATTTGTGTAATGGTTCTTCTCCCATGTTTTTGTTTCGCAGACTTCCTCCTGTAACAGAATTTTGTACAAACCACTGGCTTTTCCAATTGTAATGCTGAAGTAAGGAGAGGCCCCTACTGCTTCCCTACATGAGACTGAGATAAAACAAAGCTTGAAATACCAAGGTGAAAGGTAAAGCAATTTTTAAAACTCTCATAAAATGTGGATGAGTAGCAATTTCCTAGCATGCTGACCTGAAGTACCTGGTGGGCACTTTGTTTCCCCAAACTACTAGTGCAAAACATTGGTCAGGTGGTTGGGTGTATGAGCAGATCAATTCAGAAAGCCCAACAACCATGCCACATTTCCTATGCTAAAAGCATAGGCAAAATGCCAGAATTCCTGAAAAAGTCAGTTCCCCTAAATTCTGAGAGTCAAGCATGCCTAAAGCGTGCACTGCTTCTACAATGACCGTACCCCACCAGCCCAGAGTTGTGTTTTTGTAGGCCTGTTCTCTTTCTATCTGACCACAGACAGAGCTAGGCCAGCACTCTGACCTCAGGCAGGTACAACTGGTGCCTAACAGGGTGTGCACAGCCTCCTTTGGGAATAGTCTACAAAAGCCACCTGTGGACCAGGGTCTCCTTTAGTCATCTTTGAAAGTGAGACTCAGGGGTTAAGTCCATGCTTCTGAGGAAGTTGTCATGCTGCTGGCATCCTAAATGGCACAGAAGTTGAACATTATAAATAGCAGTTTCAAAACTGTCAGTCTTAATTAAGCACTACCTAAAACACAGACAGCATTTTAAGTGCTGGAAGACGTTCTCCTGTCATCTGCTCAGAGTAAATTTGATAGCACTATCATTTAAGATTAATTTCTATCATCAGCACTGGTCTTAATTTATTTCTTGTACCTTTTCCCAGGTCTTGAAGTGCTCAAGTCACCTTTTACTGTAACATCTTTCATGTGCACTACTCAGATGTCCTCAGCCCTTCAACTTCTGCTGCAGAAGAAACCACTCTAGGATTGGGATATCTATCTAGTAAAAACAGCAAAAAAGCAAAGACAAAAACCTGTAAAATAATGTGTAAACATACATATCGTGACACCTGTGCAAGCACGTACACGTAAGTACGAGCATGATTATGTGGTTACATGTTAATACACAGGAGTCAGGTTTTTCAGCATGGATTCAGTACATACAGGAGAGAGGCTTGGATAAAACACCAGCATTTGCTTTATATGTAAGAGATGACACAGGTCTTTGCATCCTGGGCTTCAGAAAACCAGCAAGTAGAAAGCAACGGGATTAGACCCATTCAGACTGCAAGCAAAAATCAGTGCTGCACTACAAGCAACCTTATTGCCTATAGCAATAGCACTAAGGACAAATTCAGTACATGAAGCTTTTAGTTAGATGTTCCAGTACCTTAAACAGCATATAATAGTGTCATCAGACTTTTGTATAGCTTATTCTTATTCTAGAGTGGAGTAATAATGAAAAAAATGTCTGTGCATATGCCAAGGAGGGGGAAGATGGAGTGGGAAGTATGGGTGGGTGTGCCAGGGAGGTGGTGAGGCTGAAGTCAGAGATCCCTTCTCTAACTGAACCTTCAAGAAGTTTCTACTACTTCTTGTGGAGAACGCCTGCAAACACAGTCAGATAGCTAGAGTTACAGAATACAAATCACTTCAATTACCTACGTAGTAATAGAGAAGTATCAACCCAAATGAAAATGGGATGGCAAAACATCTGCCTTCAATCACCAGGAATCAAACAGGGCTGTCATCACAAGTCATAGATATGAAGTGGCTGATGCCTTTGCAGTGTGCAAAAATGGAGGGCTGCTCATCCAAAGATAAACAACCCAACTGTGCCAGCATTTAGCCTCAGTAACTCAGATGATAAAAGAATGGGCTTTCTAGGATCTCTTGGAAAGGCTCTATACTGCACTACACTTACCTTCCATAAGATCTGTTAAAAAGCACCAACAATAAACAGAAAGTTAACCAAAAGTAGTAAGATATAGAAGTCATTGATCAGAACTGACTCCTGATGAGTAGTAGTTGACAGGACACTTCTTTTTGCCTTTCAAAGCCATTTCAATAAATTCAAAGTAGAATCACCTTGTAAAGCAAAGTGAACCACAGGAAAAAAGATAAATATATAACGAAAAAACCAAGACAGTGGTAGTCAGAGCATATGAGATTTCCACAGCATGTGAGATTTCCAACCTAAGTCTCTTCTCAGCAGAAGAAAAGTTAACATACCAAAAAAGTCTGAAAGCTGCCCCTAGGTCCACTTATTTTATCAAGGAAGTTCCTCAACTCTTCAAAGAGAAGCAGACACTGCAAGTAACACTATGAGGAAAACTTCAGGCTCCATTGCGGGAGGAGCCCGGAAGGCTGCTAAGCAGTAGAAGATAAGAAGATTCCTTTAACTATCATCTGTAATTCACCCAAATGCAAGATGCACTGAGACAAATTACAGTAACTTTTGTGTATTTAGGAGAAAAATGAAATTCGTTCTGCTGATGTGATAAACTGCAATAAAAATGAACAATAAAAACAGAGTTTGCAGATCAATAGAATTTTATGAAGAATAAAGGTAGGCACTGTCAGAGGCCAAAGATAAACCACTGATGTGATTTTCTGCAATGGTTAAACATTATGATGATGAATGTTTATCAATTTGATCTCCCAAAGTGGTTTGACGATGAGATAATGAGTCTTTCACCAGATCTGTTAGAGAAGTGCCTAAAGAGGTTTAAAGCATATTCAGTGGTGAAACAGTTTGAGTAAATCTGTGAAATTAAGAGGAAAAGAGAGAAAGCAGGGGGCAGAACGACAAAAAACCTAAAAAACCAAAACAAAACAAAACCAAAAATAAATAAAACAACAGGGGAAAAACCCAACCAAGCAAACAAATAAAAACCCAAAATACCCCACAAAAAGACCACACCACCACAACATTCAGAGGGTATAAACAGTAACTGAAATTGTTGTTTCTGGAGGCAGGAAGGATTAGTTGAACAGCCTAGAAGTATAGTAAAAATAAATTTGGCATTAAATAGTAAATACTGAGACAATTGCATACAGAAAATGTTGCAAATACGAAATGAAGCACTGACTGAAGTTAATGAAGACACAACTAAATTGAAGAGGTGCATAAAACAGTGATATACACAGAATAGCACATGTAAAATCATTAAAAAAACCAAACAACTACCAAACTTTTGAAATTGACTTTGAAAGGAGGCTAAGAAGTTCCAGCCCAGTGCTGTACCATTTTGTTTTCTTACTCTTCAATTTTCTACCCTTCTGCACAGTTTCATGGATTGTCCTAACACTTACTTATATTCTGACTGGGCTATGATCTTCCAGGATGCAGGACTGCCCATCACTAAGGGAATCATTCTGAACCTCCTGGATTGCCTGTGCCCTGTTGTGTTGTCCCTTCAACAGATATTGGGGTTGTTGAAGTCTCCCATGAGGACCAGGGGTTGTGAATGTGAGGTTAGTCCTGTCTGTCTACTGGAGCCTCATCCACTCCGTCTTCCCGGCTGAGCAATCCTCCAATATAACATCACCTGTGCCTGCTCTCCCTTTAATTCTGAACCATATTATCTTGGTCAGCTCATCCATCCCCAGGCAGAGCACCACACGCTCCAGCTGATCACTGACAGAGAGAATGACACCCGCTCCTCATCTTCCCTGCCTGCCCTTCTTAAAGAACCTGTATCCTTCCATTGCAACACTCCAGTCACAGGAGCCATCCCATCATACCTCCACAATGCTAGTATGATAGCTCTGCAGTGTGTGCAGTCTCTTAATTTCTCCTGTTAATCCTCATGCTCTAAGCATTTGTTTGCATAGACACATTTACATTTTAACTGTGTTTCTGATGCAGCCAAACTACTGGCTGGTGTGACTGGAATTCCTTTGTGCTGCTCTTCAGATGCTTTCCTGCTGACCTGTGATCCCTCTCCAGGGCTCTGGGTATCACTTGCTGACACTGGCATCAAACTGGTAGGAGTGGAATGGATTGAGGCTCCCTTTTCCCCAGCAATTTTAAAGACATGCTGTTGGACTATCTGCAAAATCACAGACGAACCAATTGCATCCAGGATATGTCTTTTCAAAAATATATTAAATTAAAGTGTTGCTTCCCCTCCAGCCAAAGTAGCCACTAGTAACCACATTTATTCAAGATTCCAGCTGTCCCTTTCCCTTTTTTCAGAAGTCTGTCTTTTTCAGCTCTGAGCCAGATGCACTTACTCCCAAAAAAAAGATTAATTTCAGAACTGAGACTACCCTAGACACAGATGTTTGAACATACATTTTACATAGCACTACCATAACTTTTTGATTAATTCAGACACAAAATTGGATTTATTTGTGGAAAATGTGGCAGCTAAAACTCTTGAGTATACAGGAGTATCTCAACCATGACCTCACCATCTTCTGAAACAGACTAGATACCCCATGGCAAGGGAAACCATTCACTAATTCTCATAGATACAATTATTGCTGCCACCTGGAAACGCTCACTGTTATACACCAAAGACTTAAAGGTGAAAGATAATTTAACTCAGTTTTAACTGCTGCCTTTTCCTTACTCCAAGATTACATCCATCCTAGAGAAATAAGACAGTTGAAACTGTAGTTGAACACACAACTACAGTGGCAATGTTAAGAGACCACTTGAGATAAGGTGCTGGCACAGTTACTACTGAATCACAAAACGCCGTTCTGAGGAAACTTCGACAGTCTGCCAAGAATAACTGAGATATGCCTCCACGATGGCAGGCATTACTCACACAGCTATTAGCATAAATATTCAAAGGCCTGATGAAAATAATTGCCCTGTGTTCCATTATGAGATGGAGGAGGGAAAAAAAATAAAAGAAAAGAGAAGGAAAAAAAACCCCAACCACAACACACTGACAGGTATGATTTAATCATACGACATTCCCAACTGTTAAAATACTGCCAACACATTTATAGAAATCAAGCTCTTGTAAAATTCTTTCCTTTCATTAAATATCTAAAGTTGAATTTTGATTATGTTTGCACGGAAAGCTTGCCTCTAAAACAAGCTCCGCAATTTTGTAGACTTAAATGGTGCACTTCACACAAACAGGAATTTGCACTTGTATATTACCAGGGACATTTCCTTCATGTAGTTGTTTCTGAAGTTTTTCCCTTTTAAAAACATGCTAGGAGATATAAATACCTGTCAACAGCTATTAAGATATACTCTATTGTTTTGTTTGGGACACAGAAAGAATGGAAGTTCAGAAAAAAAATAATGCAAGAACCTTCACAATCCATAGACACGATATTATGCTTTTAACATAAAATGTATTTTAAACAGCCAATAATTTCTATTTTTTGATCAGTACCACAAAAAATGTGTATCTAGCTCTAATCAGTGTAACACAAAAGTCTACAAACTACGAGTTTTAACAGCTTGTTAACTGGTTATTCTGGAGAGGACACTGCAACTCCCTGGTCCCATCAAGATTCGCAGTGCAATTTGCAGAACATGGACCTACCAGGCTTTCTTAGGGGAGGTATAAAAAGAATTTACTGACCAAAGTAACAGCAATCCTGCTAACAGAGGAAAAACAACTGTTTTGTGTTTTAATAGAAACATTGGTACTCATTACATTAAGGCTTAGAAGAGCCCCAAACCATCTTTTAAGTCATTGTGGTCAAGTTTTCAAGTGAGGGAGAAAACAAGAATAAAACCCAAAACAACCACCGTCAACGAAAATCAAGGGTAACAACTGAAGTAATAAAAACACAAGAATGGTTATTCCCAGCAGAATGTGACTGACACGCAGGCATAACAGATGTTCCCCAGGAAAAAAGGTCAAGCGAACACCACCATTCTGCCAACACGGCTGTTGGACATTTATTTCTCCTAAATACCCACAGAAAAGACATTTTGCGCCTGTTTACCCATAGAGAACAGGTTTTGTCTATGATATCTGTTTAGCCATCTGGAATGTTTCACTGTTAGTCACTCTACTTAAAATGGAAATATATTGTAATTGGCACAGTTTGTGACTCCTGACTTCCTGCATAATAATTTTCACAGCCTTTTCCAGTCCTTATTTACCACCAAATCCAAGCTGAGAACTCAGCACAGATCTTAAAATTATCTAGTAGGCAAAGACTTGATACTTCTCGGAATCGTTCCTCTTCAGAAGAGGAAATCAAAGAGGAAAGCTAATGAACCATGCCTTCTCAGTGCATTGTCCTCAGTTATGCAACTCCCAATATGAGGTCAGGTTCTCACACATTCAGGGTTCAAGAGAACCAAATCTCACCCTGACATTTAATAATCAGAGCAAAAGAGAAGTCCACTAACGTTTTTCTAGGGCTGGCAGCATTGGTCATAATGCAGGACCTGCTGTACTTTCACATCTTATTAGTTTCCAGGCTGCAACTAATTTAAAATGCATGGTTTTGGAATCTTAACATATCCAAGGGACACAACACACCACCAAGAGGCACCTCAGGCAAGATACAGCAGCTGTCAACATGCATGTTCTTGGCCCTTTTCTCCTAGCAGGTCATGCAACTGACCTCACTCCTCTCTCTTTGATCTGCTGTCAAGCTCATGGAACTCAGCTTTCTCTGCAACCCAGGGAGGAAACCTTTAACCTCCTCCTTTTCCCCTCAGTCCAAAAAAAAAAAAAAAAAAAAAGACAACACACTTTCATTGCAGAGACTTCAATTTCTGAGCCTGCATGCACAGCTGCTGTGAATGGCAGTTCATAGTATTTCAACTAATCTGAAAATCAAGATGCACAGATGTGAAAAGCCCAAACTTGTGCCCTATGAAATAAATACCTGTAGATTTATTCGATGCTCTCCGTCGAATTTCTGTCACCATCAGTCGTGACACTTGAGTAGTAAACTGCAGGAGGTCTGAAAATTTTTCTGTCATTGTACTTGGAGGAGCATTTCCAAACACCTAAAACAAGACAAAAATGCATGCATTAAAAAGTCATTCAGTTTACAAGGATCACTACAAACTGCTATGTTCCTTTCTGAGGAAGTATTCCTATGGAGACTGCAAGTTTTTGTTTTCATGATGCGTCATTCATCACTGCACTGGTTTTCACAGTGCATGATCTAAAATATATTCATGGTTGGAATTACAACATCACTCAGGGAGGTAAGATCTGATGAACAAAAGGGAAAAAGAGAGTTGCAAGTTTTCTTGCACGATGAAAACCCCACAGAGGCCCAAAAGACTGGGACTGCACATAATGGGGTAAAGATCAGATACCAGATCAAATTCTTTAACTCCTTTACTATCTGCTGGATTTAAACATCCCACAGAGGTGCACTGCCTGTACAGAATGATGTGTAAAATCTTTTAAAAGGAACTAGGAATTACAATTGCCCTGTTAAGTCTTTCCTCAATAAACTGATGATGCCAGGAAGCCTCTCACGCTGCTGATACCCCAAGGACTTACTCTCCTCTTTTGAGATCTTCTTGAACGTAACAGCAGTGGGTTTTTTTATGAATTGTCACTTAATTCCAGTAACTTATTCTTCATGATTAAGCATTTATTAGGTTATTAAATCATGTATTAAATCACATTTAACAGGGAGAAATGTGTTAACACTGTGGCATTGCACTAGGCTGTGGAACACAACATTATCTCAAAATGCAGTTAGCTAGTTACTGCAGTAATTTACTTTTCATTCAAGACTGCACACAAAAAGCAGTCTCCATTCACACTTCCCATGTAAAACTTGCACTAAAATTGTCACAATAAAACCACAATATTCATTATCAAACAAAGCATGCAGTCCAAATTCTGGTATCATCTCTTCTGTCAGTGCTGAAGAAACAGAATAGACTGCTCAACACCTGAACAGTCTCTGCCCATTTACATTTTTCTCCTTTGTAGCTAATTATGTAACCTTCAGGAGTGTCACCAGATGACAGTATTTTTCTAGTAAAACTTTTGTTCAACAGGTTATAATTGGCCTCTCAGAAAGGAGACGTCATCATCTCAACAGTACAACTGATTTGGACTCCACAGTTATTTCACCCTCATCTCCTTTTTCTGGGTGACCCAGTCACACTATTACAGCTGAGCTGCTGACACACTTGGCTGAGGTCACTCTCAAGTCCAGGGACATCCAGTGAAATCCGTGATTACAGTCAACAGGGATGAGAGATATTCATGGTGCCAACTTACCATGGAACCCCTAAGTTACTGAGGAAAACTCAAAAGGCAGAAGACAGAATAACCTTTGTCTAAGTTTGACTTCCCTTAGCATCAGTTGCTCTGGCACATCACAAAACAGCCAAAAATATTTTTCCTGCCTACTTGCACTGCAAAGTCACGATGAAATGGAGCCAGAAATACAACAATGAAATCGAACACTCCGTTTCCTCAAAACAAAAATAATTTTCATCAAAGCCGTAAGTATTTTTCATCCAGAACATTTCAACCACCACTATCAATAAAAGCAAGCAAATGGGAGCTGAGACGTTACAGGCAGACAACTGTTTTAGGCAGATCAAAAAACACCCCTCATTTGAATCACAGAGTACAGACAACCTTCCCTAAATCTTTCACAAGACCTCCTTTTGCAGTTGTCTGCATCAGCTCCCAGTTCATCAGGGAGCACCTAACTTCCACAAGGCTGTAAGAAGGGGAGAGGGCCCTTGAGGTTTGCATATTCACTGACAGAATATAAGCAAGATTATCTAGACTAGAATGCACATTGGCAGAGCATTTTGTCATCACTAATTGTTTAAAGCTCTTCCACTCAGACCAAGGGAAGAGGAAAAACTAATAGCTCTGTTACCTGCCTGAGTTTGCTCAAATTTGTCAGCAGACCCCAGGAAATGCAGAGAGCTCAAAATTACAGTAAAAGGTTAACTGAGGTCAGCTGAATTTTAATTAGTTGCCCCAAGTTTGCACGAGGTAGAATAAGCATTTCCATTGGATATTTATATCGGTTTTGACTAAAAATTATAGTAAAAGCCAGGAACAGGATATTACACATTTGACTAGTAAATCATCTTCTTAATAAGGAAAAGCAAGGTTCTTTCAAGATAATGTAAACAATGTACCACTTATTCAAAACCAGCCCCTTCATCGTTCCATCCACTTTTCTCATATACTGCAAAAGCGTTTCTACCACGTTGGTGGAGCAGTGCTTCTGCAAACTCATGGAACTCTGAAAGGAGCCTTTTGAGTACTCTTCCACAGGGCCAATCTTTAATTGTTAATTATGCACCAATTTAGCTTTTCATTACTATGTGATTCATCATTTCATAAGCCTCTCTGAACAATGAAGAAACAGGAACAGTCTGTAAACCCATTCATTACCAGAACTAGAAAGATGGCTTTACCTACAGCACGTTTGAGACATTCTCTATCTATAAACCAAAGTTAAGAATGCTTTAGCTCCTCTGGATTTACTGATTAAAATTCCTCCAAATATCAGGAAGAAAATGAAACTGCATTTCACACAAAACTTCAGATATACCTGAAAAGAGGAAAAAAACCCAACCCCATGGTTAAGCATGAAAGCCTCAAAAGAGCTCCTGGACACACTGGTTATTTAACTGGCTGCCTGCTGCCAGCCATTTGGATGCCTATGGGAAGCAGACTTACCTTCCTCACTTTAGATCTCTGTACTCAGTAAAAATAATGCTTCTTCCACAACTATTTACTGGATTTCATGCACAGACACCCTGCCCCGTTTCCAACCACACACGTGCAGCTCCCACTTCCAACAGCTCACTACTGTGGTATAAGAGACATTCTGGAATATACATCAAGGTATGGCAAAGTTTTGATCTGAGCTCCACAATTTATTTGGAGTCCTCTCCTAACACAGACATCCCAATCTTGTAACAGATAATGCTTTTATGGTACATCATCGTGGTCTTTGCTTAAGGCAGTAACACAAAAGTACTCAATCTCTCTTAAAAATCTTCAACAGAATAAAGATAACTATGCAAAGTAACTGAGGGATTCAGAGTCTGAATTTGAATCAAGTTATTAACTGATCGTTTAAAACATTTGCAGCTAAGTACTATGTTTGAGAAATAAGGAAATTTTCAGAAAGGAACTTATACCAATGCTTTTCCTGTCAGCAAAAGATTCCTTTCTCAGAGGAAAGTCACCTCAGAATTTAGAGTGAATGAAGATTTACCCTATCTGCCACAGAAAATCTCTTCCAAGACTCTTCAGAAAATTGAATTTCTTCTGTACTATTTTTTATTCCAATCAATTTCAGAGTTTGTCTTGTTATGACTTGCAGAGTTACTAAAAGCTAGAAAGATTGTTCCAAAACAAGCTGTACCATCAACAGATGACACTCTCTACTAAAAAAAAAATAGATAAGCCAAGGAAACCACAGCCAACACTACAGGTAAACATCAAAAGAATAAGGTGGCATTAACCAGGAATCTTAAAAGGTAAACTGTGAAAGCAGAAACAGATGACATCACAACTGCTCAGCCTCTTGAACACAGGATGACAAGAATGCATTTACATGAAAGGCAAGCTAAAAAAAATGGTGACAGGATGAGATCTGACTGACCAAGAAAAATCAGTTTTGTTTGGGCTACACTAACAGTGTGTGACAAATAATAATGGTTATCAGGGACTGTGAGAATGGAAGTGAAAGAGCACAAGCAATGCCTGTTTCCTGCAGTGTGCCAGGTTATGATCCACATTTTAGAGACTGAAAACTGAAGTGACAACATCTGGCAACAGCCTGTATTTGTGGCATGAAGGACAACTCCAAGAAGACCACAGGTTCAAAACCTCTAGACACTGAAGATAGCAATGTTAAAACCAAACAAGGAAACTGAGAGGGGAAAAAAAAATAAAAGAGGAAGAAAACAAGCAAGGTACGACTGAAAAACAAAACATGGCAAACACAAAACAATTTGTCTTCAGCATCAAGTTCACTTCATTAAAAGAAGGGTACAAAAGAGTCTCTAGGACTTGGAGAAAAGAGCCCATCCTCAAAATTAGATGGATTCTGTAATAATAGAATAGAAAAGAAACACAGGGAATCTGGAGAAGGAAAAACTACTATAAACAAGGGAAAAACTGGGATCAGAAATCACAGAAACTGTTAATCTTTTCGGGAATAGAAACGGTACCTGAGACTACTTAGGCAAGACCTGACTTTGACAAAGTAAAAAGAAAACTTGGGGCTACTGGTTTGTTTTTCAGAATGCTTCAACACATGAGCTGAATGAAGGACAGTGAGAGAGAACAATGGTGGAAAGACATGAGGCAACTACAACTAGGTTTCAATGGAGTCCAGCGGAGGGACTCAGAATGAGGACACAGCCAGCAAGTGGTGTGGAAGATGGGGGGGCAAGTTTAGCAAGAAAGAAAATAGGAAAAAAGGTAGAAGCAATGGAGAAATTAAAACCTGTTCTTTTTCATCTCTGAAGTCTAATCAAAATCTCTCCTTAGACTGCTGTACAGAAATAGGATGTGCACTGCTACACTAGTTTTACTCAAACCCAGTTATATCACCAATTGCAATTTTCAGAGGTACAATGCTACTGGCCAGTAGCTACTTGGCCACAAAGGTCAAGAAAAAAAATGTTCTCCACCTGCAGATCCCAGCTAAGTGCTGAAGCAGCTCTAGTGGAGGAGCCTCTTTTCCAGAAGCATCAGCCACCTGTAACCACCAGGGGGAGATTTCTAAGCATAACAGCATCAAAATAACCTTCATAGGCTCAAGGCAAGATTGAGTTTCCACAGTGCTAATTTGTAAAAAACAAATTAAGAAAGTCTATAACTAAAGGGCATATAATCCAAGCAGATAAATTAAAGAGCAAGCAGATGAACTGAGCTTACTTCTCCCAAAGCCACGCAACAGGTTACCCAAAGAAATAAGACCTACGGCAAGAGAATGACATTTAGGTGATCTATCCACTAAAGCATACTACCTATTAGACTGAAAATCCTATTAATCTTATGTCTTGACTAGGATTAATTTTTCTTCACAACACTCTCATAGTTCAACCTCAGCTGGCAGCTAAGCACCACACAGCCACCTGCTCACTCCTGTCAGGTGGAATGGGAGAGGGAATCAGAAAGGTAAAAGTGAGAAAACTCGTGAGTTGACATAAAGACAGTTTAATAAGAAAAGCAAAAAGCTGTGCACGCAAGCAAAGCCGAACAAGGAGTTCATTCACTACTTCCCACAAGCAGACAGATATTCAGCCATCTCCAGGAAAGTTAGATCACACCTAACAGTGACTTGGAAAGACAAATCACTTTGAACAACCCCCTGCCGCCTTCTCCTTCTTCCCCATTTTATATGCTGAGCATGGCACTGTATTTATGGGATATCCGTTGGGTCAGCTGTCCCGGATGTGTCCCCTCCCAATTCCATGTGCACCCCCAGGCTCTTTGCTGCTGGGGTGCAGTGAGGAGCGGAAAAGACCTTGACTCTGTGTAAGCACTGCTCAGCAATAACTAAAATATCCCTGTATTATCAACATTATTTCCAAAACACAGTCCAAATTTGCTACTGTGAAAAAAATTAACTCTAGCCCAGCCAAAACCAGCACAAGCATGTAAGCACACAAGCAGTGTTTAATACCATCATAAGCCATACTGTCAACGAAGCATCAATTTAAAAGAGAGAAAGCTGTATTGATTTTTCTGTGGAGCTTTTGCATTTCAGTTTTTAGATTATTTCAGTTCTTTATGGTATCATATACAAGCACAAATCCATCACCCAAGAAGAACTTCAGGAGTAAGGGTTCAGGTCACAGCAGGTTAAAAAATAAGAAAGCTAGATCTGTACCTACTGCTCTTTCAAGACCCTAAAACTACCATCAAAATTATTATTCACAATAAAGTGGCAGCATAACTGAGTGATGTAAGACATCAGGAAGATTATTAATTTAATCCAGTGACAGTTGCCACAGTCCTGTCTCCAAACAAAATCTCAGTGCCTGAGCACAAGGGAGTAGTGAAATATGAATGCCACTGCAAAAGTGACTATTATATTTTCCCTGCAGATTGCACGTTCAAAATCTCCCTTATCCAGGAAAGGGGATTCAAACTCAATACACAGGAGAAGGCCTACAAGGGTGATGAGAATATAGAGAATATATCTCATGAGGAGATTAAAATTGTTCAGCTCAAGTAGCCTAGCAAAACCAAGCTGACAGGAGATACTATGATTGTTATCTCAAAATATGCAATGGTACAATAAATGCAAAGACGAAAGAAGAGTTATTTAGTGTCAAGGACAGTGCTGTCACAAAAAAAAAATGGTTATAAACTTGCTACTGAAGTTCAGGTTGGAAATCAGATGACTCTCTAATAACAGTGAGCTCTGCAGGAAAGCTCTGTGTCAGTCTATGTACTGTGGATTGCACTCGAGAAAAAGTGATAATAGAAGAAAATCTCCAAAGGCAAGTTTCTGCACTAACACAACAGTATGTGACGAGAAGGGGAAAACTGAAAAGATGCCAGCGGAATTTTGTAAACCTTCTATTGTGCTAGAACCAAAAAGGTCTTGGGAACACAAAACATGAGCAGTCTAATTCAAGTAAAGAAAACACCTCTTGCAGATTCTCCAGCTTACCCTGTTGAACACTGGTAACATCATGTAAAGTTTCTCTTCCTGCTCTTTCTGGGTCATGTGCCGTGGAGGGTGACAGAGCTCTGTGAAGAGGCGCCGCAGATGCATCAGGCCCAGCGCGTTGTCCTGGGGGCTACACTCTTCCTGCCGCGGCCGGCCCATGATCCTCTTCACCATATTCATCTTGACTGACTTCTGGACGCTCCCTTGTATCCTGTTCAGAAAGGAAAATGAACTTACTGAGTACGAGTACAAGAGATTGAGGCATCATTCCATCAAAGCCTTTAAATGTATGGCACCCTCTCCCACAGTAAGTACCACACTGCAGTTAAGAGCATTAGCTAATTTTATATGCTAGGCATTGATTAGTATGCGCCAGGAGGATTTAAAGCCAACAACTTTTGAAAAAGATCCGATACCCTTCAGCAGAAAGCACGGCTTGCCAGGCTTTGAACACTGCAAAATGCTTTGGTACTTTTTATTAGACCATTTTTACAATTCTTAGGTGCACATTCCACATCTTTTACAGCAGTGTTATCTACATATTGCAAAGTATTCTCAAATTAATTCTAGAATAAAATCAGTACCAGTTATATACTTTAAAATCTAATCACACAAGACCTTCAAACTGTCTCAGACATTGGCTTTATCATAGAGAGACATGCTTACATTTTTTCCTAACTTTCCTATGGCAAATAGACAAAGCTATCCAATGGAGTTGCCATTCATCTCATATCTCAGCTACTGGGGGTCTGCAGAATAACACCTCAGTCTTCTCTTGAAGCACAAGAAAACTTGTTTTATGATCATAGAATGGTTTAGGTTGGAAGGGACCTTTAAAGACCATCTTTTCCAGCAGACGTCAGGGTGGTTGAAGTCCCCTAGCAGATTACTTTGCTCTATAAGCATGTGGATCCCATCTCTCCTCAGCAGCCTGCGTTCTTTGAAGAATGTCCTGTTATCACAGAAGTTACAGCTCTGGGCCTGTACCCTGATCCCTGACTGGAAATATAAAGTAGAAGATCACTTGGGTCCCTGTCCCCTTCACTCATGATCTCAGGGCTCTGAAGTCCTGCTTGATCTTGCCCAGTTCAGCTTTACCACATCATGTGCACCCAATTTTTAAAACATCCCACTGATAAAACACAGCGTCTGTATTTGGTCCTTTATTAGTCTTCGAAACAACACATATCAGATCTTCCAAATGTGAGACTAAAGCCTGTCAGGCAGGATCTTGCACAAGAGTTGTAAGGGTCAGGGCAGATAATCCCTCAACACATGTAGCAAACTGGACACTGCAGCAGAAGGGACTATTCTCACAGCGAGGTTCAAGAAAGCAAAAGGGTAAGGGAAAACAAGGGAAACTGTTTCGGTTCCATACCCAAAGTTAAGACCACCAGCAATGAAATACTCCACAGATTTGTAATGCCTACATCCCTTTGCTTAAAGGCAGTCAAAAAAACAAAGGTCAGTAGCAGTTATAAGAATTATTAAAGAGTAGAAAATGCCTCACAGCAAGAAAGTTGGAGAACTTAATTATTTCAATTATCCAAAAGAGATGTTACCATGAAGGGTCAATTATTAAAAGGAGAAGCGATGATTCCAAAAGCGCTGTGATTAAAGAAACAGAGGGAAGAAGAACTCAAATCCAGAGATTAAGTTGTGATGAAAAATGATAGCTGGGTACTAAAGCCAGGAAAATAAGACCAATAACAAACTGGAGCTATGCTTGTGAAAGTGAAGATAATCAACTACTAGTAGGAAGCATTAATAAAAGAAAAATATTTTCCCCCTAACCCAAGAAAGAGATACCTTTTTGGAATATGTTCATAAAACAGTATTTTACTAACACAGAAGAAAAATTAGGAACTAATTGCTATTGAACATTTTGGTACTATGCAAAAAAAGAATTTATGAAATGAGAAGTCATCAAAAACCCCGCACCAATGTACAAGCTAGAAACTGTCAACCCATGCTGGAAATGTGCATTGGTTTTTTATATTTGAAGAAAAATGAGACAGAATTGCAATTGTCTTTTAGTGTATCTTCCATAAGAAATAACACAGGTAAGACTTCAAATCAGCATGAATCATGCAGCTAAAAATGGAGGTGTCTCCTCCAGAAACGCAAAGCATTTTCCAACTTCTCAGTTTGGGAATTCTTCTCTCGCTGTAACAACACACAAACTAACAGAATACCACATGTGAGCTCAAAGAGCCAAAGCTTCACTGTCTAAGCAGCAATAAAAAAGGCTGTATCTTCTTTTTCATAAAATCTTTTAAAGATAATGTTTTATATTTCTTTTATGATTCACAAAATGCTGAGAACTCTAAATCCGACACCCAAAACGACATTGTCATTGAATCCACCACTGCTGTAGACTTTTGCTAGTGTGGACAATTTCTCTTTTAAATCCTGTTGCTTTCTTCAGCCTAAGCACACACTAGAACAGGTATTTGCACTTGTTCAGCCACATAGCTGTAGCTGTAGATGGGGCACTTATCTTACAGTCAGAGAAGTCCAAATAACTGTTACACATTATTTTCCTCGTGTATTGGGAGCCTACTGGGACAGCATCTCCAAGATGAGATCTATTTACCTCCACTGGGGCAGTTTAACCCAGAGGGATGACAAATGCAGAGAACAATTAAAATACTCTCACTTTCTTAATACAGCCATGGTCCCTTCCTGTCTATTTCCATAGTATGATCAAGTATTAAACCTCAATGTAAAAGATGGGGCAGAGAGGAGTGGAGAATGGAAATAACACAGTATAAATAACATTCACATTGATTTAATTTTTTTTTTCCAGAAGTAATCAAAAAACACTACAAAAATCAATATATTCCCTGTGTTTACTTAACTGAGTTAGAATCCATCCCCCATCCACCCCCAAAAAGAAAGCCAACCCAAAAACCAAACACCACATCAAAGCACCACAATGCCAAGGAATTTCAGGTTACTGTCCCAAAGACACCCCTGCAACGCTCAAGAAAACCTTCCTGGAAGACACTGCTTTGAGAACGCCCTTTACAATAAAATACTCACTTCCTTGATATTTTTCACAGATACAGAGTCCATGTTGCATTGTACAAAGCTACGACAGGGGTAGTAATACTGATATTTACACTTGGAGATCTTTACAATATATGATTCTTTTCTTTAATGATATTACCTGCCCTCTGGACCTGCTTTATCTGGCAGTATTTTCTGCTCAGTCTTCAGAATCATGGAAAGTCTACCCTCAGTTCCACTGTAGATCAACCTGAACGTACACAATACATACATTTCGGAGTAGTTACTACTTGTGGAATTATTCCAGAGTTGAATCCTACTATGTTCCTGTCCTATTAGAAAAAAGGTAAGTGTGGGCTCCATGCATCATCATCTGAAATATATTGTACCTGAACGCTGAAAGAATTTCTGTGAGTTATTTTTGCCAGTCCAAATACAATGATATTCTCTCTCATTATCATAGCACAGATTATTTATGGAAATACAAGGAAGAGAGCTGTGGGCTCTGGGAGCTCCAACATTAGGTCCAAGTCTTAGATATGTGAAAGTGAACAGTGAAAGAACAGCAGTATGTTGCTACTTTTTTCTGTATAAATATTTTGACTGAGGTTTTCTTTTTTAGCTTTAGGCCTGCAAAAGAGAAAGCAGTACACCTAAACCTTTTCCTACAAACAAAAGAGATGCAGAAGAAAGGGTTTTCCTATTCTACTAAGTCAAAGCATGTGCACAGTCTTCACAGTCACTTGCAACCACTACACATGACTTGAGTTCAGCATTAAGGCCTGCATTCTCCTTAATGCCAAAATGAAAGGATTCCAGTATTTTCAGCAGCAGTCACCTGTTCACAACTGCTTGTTTACAGCACATGACAATCAAGCACCTTGCACAGCAATTAAGAGAAGCAAACTCGCAAATTAAGGAACACCTGTCTTGTAATTGCTTGTAGGGCTTGACTTTGGCCTGGCTCTGCACACACATTACAGTACAGTCTTAAATTGCACACTCACTTCCTACAGTCCCCAAAGAGCCTCCTGCCTCTCCCAGAAGATGCTTCATAAGCAGCTGTTCAGTATTTTGTTACTTTATCCCTCAGATACACCTTAGTTACTGCAACATGGACTGAAAAGCTGCTCTGCACACCCAGCAATGAATTTCCTCATGGATTCTTCTGTCCCACTCATCGCTGCCAGATCAGATCAGAATGACTCACAACCAATAAAACAACTTATTTTCACAAACCTGCCCCACAGCACAGGCATGTTAACAGCCTCAATATACACACAATGAACACACTCACCCCCTTATGCTAAAACTGGTGATGTCTAATAAGTTGGATATCTAGTTTAGGATACTTTGGAGAGCAACTAATCCTGCATGGTGTCTTCCAATGCTTGAATCTTTCTGCTTGCTTGCCTTGTGTCCCTTAGAGACCAGTTGATGTCCTCCTCCTCTCAGCTTTTGATCTCAAAGCTAAACACCTAGTACACAAAGGCTGCAATTAGAGGGCAACCCAAAAACCTCAAGAGGAGTTTTGTGAAAGAGGCAAGGATAGAAACAAGTTCTCAGGACAGGAGGCTCTTCCCTGCCTCATATTCCCTCTTCCGGCACGTTCAGCCTGCTGCAGCCACACGTTCTTTACATCATCATCCCGATGAGTTACTTCCCCCAGCAGGTCTAAGCAGGCACTTTCTTCATAGCAAATTTGTGAGCTGGACATTCCAGCTGTTGAGTCTTTGGCTTTTTTGAGCTGAGGAAGAAGTTAGAATTTATTCTGAAAGAGCAGACTAAGCAAGAGCAGACTAACACAGCCTCACTAGGACTGGCACACAGTTTTTCAGGAGGGTTGAAGCAGTTCAATCTACTGCACCCATCTTCTGGAGATACAAATGTGAATTAATGGCAGCTGTGCTCGGTATGGACCAAAACTAAAATAAGACACTCAATGAATAGATTTCAGACACACACAAAGACAGTGACAATCAAAACACTGCTCTTGTAACAAACATTATCATTTTCTCTTAGTGGTAGAAGCAGAAGTGTCTCCACCAGAAGAGCAAAGAAGCAAGCATTGAAGGCAAAGCACAAGCATCCTTACTTTGAAAGCCCTTTGTTTTCTTCCACTGGCTGTCAGATGGCTGCACATTTCCCCATGAGCATAAGTGAGGCTGACCTATTTCAGCAACTCTGATATAAAGCCATTCACCAAGTTCTTCACTTTTCTGTTAAATTTATCTGAGAATCCCACAAGATGAATGCAAGAGATTCTGAAGAAGCTTCACAGGAGTTAGTCTAAGAAGTAACTTCTACTCTTCAAAATATTTTAAAGTTTTCCTACTGTTAGTGGAAGCTGTTGGAAAAGTGACCATAAATTATGCTACAGAAAATACCAACAATTTACAAAGCTCAAAAACAGACACTACAAGAAAAACACAACATGCACACTAATCATTAACACAAGTTAGGGTATGATAATGTATGGGTAGTACTACTAGAGCTATCAAAACATTTGTGAAGAAAAAACAGTATAGACAGGCAGAAGCTGGATGAGACATGCTCATTTTCACAATAACTATTACAGGTCCAAGCTGTGCATCTAGTTCCAAAAGGGTGTTATTTAAATAAGCAGCTAGGTAATTATCTGCTTCATAATTACAGTCACAAGTGTCTCTCCAGGCACTGTACTGGTATTACATCAGCAGCTTAGCAGTGAAACAGGAATCAACTTCTTTCTTTGCAGATTACAATGGGACACCAGCACATATCTCCACCCCAACTATCTTAGAAAAATGAAATTAAAGTCTTCTTGTTATAATGAATCACAGAAGTCCATTACTATCAGTAAATTCCACACCTGCTATTTCCCTCCACACTAGGTCTGTTATTTCTTTCCTTAATTTCAGATTCCCTAGCCATGTAGTTAATACTAACATTCTGAAGATGATCATCGATATGCACTATTCAAAAGGACATTGTCTGGCCTTCAAAGGAAACAATAAAGAGCTGTTACTGGCTAGATACACATCCATTGGTGCTTAGAACTGAGCAGGAATAAAAAATTCTCTTTGTAGACAAAAACATCAGCAGGAGGGGAGGCGAAGAACACAACTACTTCCTGCCATTCCACCACCACCAAACAAAACAGCCATGTACACACAAAGAAAATCATGCACAAGGAAGCTGTGCTGCTGAAAAGGATGCCATGAGCTCTCCCTGACAGACTGAACTAGCACACCCTCGTTTGGGGAATATCGTCTGGTCCCTGTAAGAACAGGGCTTGAAACAAATCCAGTGTGTTGCCCTAGTAATAAAAGTGCCTATTCCCGTACTATGTTTCCCTCTTGTTAAACAGCTGGTCACCTGGCCAAAACAGGAACTATTTCAGGCCAAAATTTGCAAGGTCACACTATTATTTCAGGGTCATGATTTTTGGTGTGTGCTTTTCTTTTCTTTCACACTGAAATAATTTAAAACTTATCTCAAGGAACCTAATGTTATCACCTAAAAGTTTAAACTTCCCTTTCTTAGATGACTATAAGAGTGCAGAGGCCAACCTAATGAAATACTGGTTTGTTTCTACATGTTGAAGAGATGCTTACAGAGGTATCTCAGATCACAGGTAGCGTCCAAACCTGAGAATTCAGTGTAGTTATTTTTTTGCTTTAACACCTCTAAGAATAAAAAAAAAAAAAAAAAAAAAAGAAAAAGAAAGGACAAAAAAAGAAAAGAAAAGGTTTGCTATCCTAATTCAGGACATGTTTTTCCTGTTCTCTGAACTCAGATGACAGTTACAGATACAATTCCTTTGTTATTTGCAACATTAGAAATGCTATTTTATGCTCAATCTGACCTTAATGCCTTGAAATCCCTGCAAACAAAAATTCTTTATGCTTCAACAAATATGAAGAACTTTAGTAACTGGTTAGTCAGAAAGATAAAAGATATAAAACAGGGACTATCAGTCTTCTTTGCAGGTCCATTTCTCACAAATTATTCATGATAATGACACATAATAGCAAGTGCTGATAGAATAGATTTCCTGTGGTTTGTACCCTCCTGAAGGTTAATGTTTTATATTCAGTGTAAAAGGACAACAATTAAATAACAGTGATACTTTTGACCTATGCTGCAGGGATGGAGGAAAGATGTCTGCTAAAGACTAATAATGTACATATTTCTTATTTAGTATTAACTTAAATGAAAATGACCTTTAGTTCTATCAACTTTTTGAACTTCATTTTGTTCAAATAATAAAGTACTGCTTTTGATTTCTGTAAATGGCCTATTCTTTTCTTGACTTACTGGTGTAGGAGCTTACGTCTAGAAGATAACCCTTTCATTGCATTTTCTAATGCTTTAATTAATAATCACAAAATTTCCAAAAATTACTTGTAATACTATAACAAAATATTTCCATGCCACAAACATTTCTTTGGCCACCTCTGAAAAATACAGCCTGTAAACCAAAGTATTGAATCCCACCACAGCTGAAAATAATGTGTAATACTTCTCCAAACCACAGTTCATGTTTCATCAATTTTCTTCTTTTCTATTTCTGTACACAAAAAGCACAGACAACTTCAACATCTCAAGTGCAGACCCACCATCCATTTTGCCCTTGCGACTGAAGAGCCCACTTCAACATAATTTTTTAGTGCAATAGCACAGAACAACAGCTGCCCAGCATGAAGGAGTCCTGATGCACACGTGGAGGCAAAGGATGTGATTATAATCGTTGTTCATAGATACCTGGGGATGGTGTTCAAAACTCCTAACTTGGTGGAACAGAAAGGAGTAACAAGTTGGTTACAGAGAGCAAAGACAAGACAGTGCAAAAGGAAGCAAACATGAGGGTTGTTTTTTCCTACGAAGAACAAATCTGCCCACACTGCACCTAGAATGGGATTTTTGGCTGGCTGATGATAAACTGGCTTCCTACATCTTCATTTAGCACCCATTACGATCTGCCACCATCACCAACCCAATTCTCAGTACTGCTTTTCCTTAAGGAAGACTTTAACAAGACTTCCACTTTTATCAGTAATGAACTGATAATCAACCTGCAGAATTGCAAATGCTCACAAAGCAAACTGCCAGAAAGCTCAAATACAGGTTCTTTAGACTGACCACACATATTCATTTAAGGTTTCTGCCTTTGTATATTTTACTCGACATCTTTTTCAACTAAAATGAAAGATGAATTCTTATTTTGTTTTGAACTACCACACACAACCGTGAGAACCAAAAGGTAAATCTGCATTGTAAGCATTTGAATAGGTACATCCACCATTTGTTTAAAAGCAGCTTTTGAAAAAGGTCAGGGAAATTGAATGAGTAATTTCGACTTTTCAGAAGCCAAATAGCATGTAATAAATATTGCATCAACATCCAACTCGGTTGTGCAGAAAATCTCATCTTTGAGGTACCTATAACAGTATAGACAGTCCATCTCTTCACAAAACAATACCAAGAAATACAGTCCAACCCTAAGGCTACCCAAAATCCACATTTAACTGCTGGGTTCTACACAGCTTCATCTCTGAATTTCAATGCAAAGTCTTAAACCACCTCATCTGCATATAAACACAGATCTAATCTCCAAAAACCAGTTTGGGTTTGCTAGCCATCAAGGAAGTCTAAAACTCCATACCTCAAACTGTTCTCACTCCACGGTATCTCCTCGGGTTGGAAAAAAAAAAAAAAAAAAAGGTAATAGTTGTACCAGGAAGAGGTTTTAAATAATTTGTGCCAGGCAAAATATATTGCCATTGTAGGGCTGAGAAGAAAACTCTTCACGTGTAAAAGAAGCGTTTCTGCTTTACAAGATGAGGAATGGTCACTCCAGAAAATAAATGTATCTTGCCATGTTTCATTAACCCTAACCACAGGTTACAGTAAAGATCAAAGTACTGGCTCTACACAGGTATTGTGTTAGAAAGGAGACACCTGCAATAGCACGTTCAGGTGGTTCATTCATAGACATTCAGGCTCCAAGAAACTATTTGCTCATGCTTGTGCAATCACACCACTATGGTATTTTTTCCACTCCCCTGACTTGTTCCAATGTGGTCTCAAAAGCTGGCAATCCAGCTCTGACTGCCACGAAGTCTGAACTAGCTTTGGACATACAATTCTTCCTCTCCTTCAAGGAGTGCAAAGGACACTATTTGCCAGAGAAATGTGGTCACTGAGGAGACAAAAATACATGTAACACAAAAATCCTGGTAGGTAGAAGCAAAGTCCCAACTTGGCTGGAACAGACACAAAAGATGACAAAAATAAGAGAAATGTCTCCATCAACATGTATTTTTGGAACACTCATTTACAGGACAATTATGCCTAGTAAGTTAACAGGTTATGGACTTATGGATTAAAAATTCTGGGTTTCAATGTTACCCTTACGCATATACTGTAAACACAGCAGATCACATCTGGTGAAATTAAAATTCACCAGATTAGTGGTAATCACACCTGCTGAACTGGCAACACAGCAGACAAGCAAACTCCTATTATCCTGCAAACCTCAATTCTGCTATAAACACCTACAGCTGAAAAATATAATGAAGAAAAGCAAGAACTGAAACATTGTTCTGGTTTTGAACACGCTGGAGAATTGAAATATCTCAGAAACATCTGCACCTCAGCAAAATCATCCAGAATGGAGATATCAATCTAAGCATTACACGAGAAGCTTATAAACCAACTAACCTATGCAGTGTCAGGAAAAATATGCATAATACTATAAAGATGGGTAACAACTAGTTAAAAAACCCAAACCAAAACAGAACAGGCTATTTGCATCCAAAATATTCTTGGAGAGCAAATTCTAATTGATTTCTTGATATGTTTCATGGCAAAATATCTTGAGCACCTCTGAATGCTGGTTTTCTTGTTTTGGTTTTGTTTCAGAAGGCCTATATAAACTGATTTGGATTAATAGGACAAACAGAGTACTAGTTACAGCCCACTGGGAATAGAGTGAAATTTTAGTTTGCCAACCTGACCTGCATGGCAATGACTAAACCATGCAATTCAGGAGAGGAAATGCTGCTAAGAAGTTCCTGATAAATTAAAAAAAAGGTGAGAGGAGAGCGGGCACACACAGAGAAAAACAAACAAAAAAGTAAAAAACGCCTGGGATCTGAAGAGACAAGCGTGTGTGCTTGGCTGGCATGCAGACATCAATAAATGTGTAGGAAAAAAGCAGTGTTCCAGAGGGTGGCTCATGCATTCGCAGTAAACAAGCAAAGTAAAAAAAGCCTTCCTAGAAAAGTTACTGCATTAGAATCAATAATGAAACAATGAGCTGTTATTAGGAATGGGGAAGAGTGCTTTGGTCCGTTCACCTTTCCAAGTAGTGGGGGGTGGGGATGTGCGGTGGTGAAGATGGGGAAGGGAACTTGGAACAAGAGAGCCTGTACATCCCAGCAGCAAGGCCATGCACAAAGCACTGTAGCCCCACACAGCAAGTTCAGCAATGACAATAGCGAGTCTAAGCTCAGTTTTGATATTTAGCTAAAAAAGCTACCGATTTTGTTTTAAAGGACAGTGGTATTACACAAAGCAGATCCCCATCTGTGGTGGTGGTTGCAGTGATTTTTCTTCCCAACAGCAATCTAAAGCATGGAGTTCCTCCAGCCATGTAAAACAGCCATTTATATACCCAAAAGCTGAACTTTTCTTCTGCCTTTAGGAAATTTGCATATGAAAGAGCAGTAAGCAGAAGCCCATTACCTGTAAAATTTGTCTCCATAGAGCTGCCCTTGTTTCTAACAACATGGATAAGAAAAACAACAAAGTGATCCTACCAGCACATGTTTGGCTGATGTAATAAAATTCCTCTCTCTGCTACCATCTAGTCAGAAAGATGGCAACAAAAACAGCAGCGAATCAGCATTTAAATCAGCATTAAACCCTGGGCACAAATGCTTGTTTATTTCTGAAGCAATAGGAAGTAAATTAATGTCTTAAGCTGCATGTTCATAGTATTCCTAAGTGCAAAACAAAACAGCCCAAGACCTTATAATTAGCAGTTCAGGCCAGAGACGAATGGAAAAGCAGCAGAAGTACTTGTAGATACAACTCTACTGCATTTTAGACAGTAACCTATCTCTTCCAAATACTACGTTATTCCATTGTCTGTTTAAATCCAACAGGAAGTTGCTGAACTTGACCATTCCCTACACATCCCTAGGCAAAGGCCCCTCCATAAACAGTGAGGAAGCTGGGACCTGTGAACACAGCATTTAATGGACACTTCTTCAGATGACTCTTCCTAGATGGGGTTCCCCTACACTGAAATTAGGATAGTCCAGAGACATCCACTGGGCTCCACTGGAATCAACTGCTGCAAACCATACAGCACAGAATCACAGAACCATTTAGGTTGGAAAAGACCCTTAAGATCCCCAAGTCCAACCGTTAACCCAGCACTGCCAAGCCCACCACTAAACCACGTCCCCAAATGCCACATCTACACTTCTTTTAAATACCTCCAGCAATGGTGATTGAAGGTAACCACTTCTCTGGGTTGTCTCTTCCAATTCCTGACAACCTTCTCCATGACAAAATATTTCCTAATATGCAATCTAAACCTCCCCCAGCACAACCTGAGGCCATTTGATGGTTGATGATGTGAAACTGGGGGCAGTGGCTGATACACCCGAAGGCTGTGCTGCCATTAAGTGGGACCTTGTTAGGCTGCAGAGTTGGGCAGAGAGAAACCTAATGAGGTTCAACAAGGGCAAGTGTAGGGTCCTGCACCTGGGGAGGAATAACCCCAAGTACCTGCAAAGGCTCGGGGCTGACCTACTAGAGGGCAGCTCTGTAGAGAAGGACCTGGAGGCTTATTGGGTGACAATCTGATTATGAGCCAGCAGTGTGGCCTTGCAGCCAGGAGGACCAATGAGATCCTGGGGTACATCAGGAAGAGTGTGGCCAGCAGGTCGAGGGAGGTGATCCTCCCCCTCTACTCTGCCCTAGTGAGGACACATCTGGAGTGCTTTGTTTGGTTCTGGGCTCCTCAATACAAGAAAGACAAGGAGCTACTGGAGAGGGTCCAGCAGAGGCCACAAAGATGACGAGGGGTCTGGAGCATCTCTTTTAATGAGAGACTGGGGCAGCTGGGCCTGTTTAGTCTGGGGAAGAGAAGACTGAGAGGGGATCTCATTAATACATATAAATATCTCAAAGGTGGGTGCCAAGAGGATGGTGCCAGACCCTCGTCAGCGGTGCCCAGTACAGGGCAAGTAGCAATGGCCATAAACTAAAGCACAAGAAGTTCCACCTCAACATGAGAAAGAACTTAACACTGAGGTGGTAGAGCACTGGAACAGGCTGCCCAGGGAGGTCATGGTCAACCTAAACAAACAAACAAACAAACCAAACACAAATACAAACATACAAAGCAAACTAAAACTGCAGACTTTTAAAGCAATATTAATTGCTCAAGTCAAGGCACTCTTCCAGTTCTCTCCAGTTCTCCAGTCACAATTTTTTTCTGATGTTCACTGGCATACTTATTAAATGACTTAAGTGGGTGTAGGTACTTTTGGACAATTAAGTCGGAGTCTCTTGTACAGGGACAAAACTGCAACATTTTAAAAAATCCATACTTATTTAGCTTACTTTTTATTGCTAGTAGAGGGGTTGGTGTATTTATTCTTTACCATAACTACTTTTAAAACTACTTTTCTTTTTCTCTTCATTACCCATGTTCTATTCCTGCTTGGCAATAATGCCAAAATAAAAGTTGTATTTCACAGTGAATATATGCCTTCTCAACAGAAGTTTGCAATATACTACAAGATTAAATAGGACAGCTAGAAATCCACAAAAAAGTGCACTTCTCTTATTCAAAGAGAAAAACTGAAGCCTATAGCATTCAGAGATGGGGAAAATACTATTTTAATATGATCAGTTCTCTAACTTTGTCAAATTTCTAAGAATATTGTGGATAACACGCTTGTTTCACATCAGAACTACTGCACTTGAGAACAGACTCATATTAGCAGTATTTCAAAAACTATGCACATGTCAATCAATTATTTTCTTCCTTACATGGAATGACAAATGTAACTTACCTATTACTGACTTATTTCTGTGCAGCCAACACCCTAAACACAGAAAACTCTGCACTATTACTTACATCATGCAAAATATCACTACACTTTGACTAAATCTCAGCTTGTCATTTGGTTCAGTTTCTCCTGTAATAGCAAGCAGAACTCCAGAAGAGTCTGACAAGAAGTACTACAACTTCACAAGCCAGTCATGTAATTAAATGCTAGTCTAGTGATAGAAAAAGTATCATGCAAAGAAATAAGAGTAGTTGCATTCATTTAGGTCTCATCCTACCTTGAATTCTTGAAGTTTAGCGCAAGCATCTTAGTTTTCAAATCCTCTCCTTGCAAGATACCACTAATAGGAGAGAGCAAGTTCCTCTGCCTACAAGCCACTGCCAGCCCTTCGTTAGTAAACATCCTTCTGGCAGTCAGCTGGACCTCCCGAGCTTTGCGCCGACATCCCCCAGTGCCAACTGTACCAGTGCCCAGGCGGGTGTGATTGTCAGGGAAGGAGCAGCTGGTCCCTCCCAGTGGATGAAGGGAAGGGATCCCTCCTCCTGCCCAGGCCACAGTAACTGACACAGCTGCTTTACAAAGAATAAACCAAAAATCACACAAGCAGCAGAACAAGATGACAAACTGTATAGTCGAGTAAAAAGACATCTGGTCTGCAACACAGTCACTGCAGACGAGAGCGATGTATCACGGCTGACAAATGAATTTGTAAGATGACATTTTCCTGCTTTATTTATCTCACAGAAAAGTAAATATGTTTCAATTTCTGTTACAATAGAACTAATTTTTATGAGGGGGAGGAGGAACAAGAGACACTCCTTACTAGAATCTGTATCAGATACAATGTGGATTTTTCTTAACTTTTCTGCTTTTTTTTGGAGTTTATTGTGGGGGGTTTTGTTGTTTTTGGTTTTTTTTCCACAGTGCTTACTATTCTAGCTTGCAATGCTATTTTCATGCACAGCACCATACAATCTAGAACTGCCAGTTGTTTTGTTTTAATAAGAACAACTATTCAGAAGTGGTAGTATTTTCCAAGGAGATCCATTATCAACAACTATGGGTATAGTTATTGCATGTTATGTCTTGACAATATACTAGCCCCTTTCCCCAGTAATAACCAAAGGTACAGAAAACAAATCAGGATTGAAGCTGTTGCTCTCTGAAAGGAATTCTCAGAGTGCCACAGGAGGATGCTCAAATGACTACAGTGGACACTGCTTTTAACTAAATTTATCCCAGAAAAGAGCCTAAACATCCACTTAGTGAAAGCACAACTACTGCAGTGGAGGTTACTCACATTCTCCCCTTGGATTCATCTATACAGTACACACACTAAGGAAATATACTTCCTTGCTAGAGGAAAAAACAACACCAACATGAAAAAAAAAAGACAGTAATTATATATCAAATGCACTGTAATGTCATTTACAACTACAGAAATCACTTACTAGTTATTTAACTCAAGTCCTGGCCTCTGCAGTGCATCTGTGAAAGCATATGGGCTCACCTGGACAACCTGCACAGGGCCTGGCTGCTTCTTGATGCAAAGAACCTGGGGACAGAACTTGCTCTCCACAAGGGAGAAAACAAGGCTTTTTCAATGCTATCCCTTTTCTCTAGTTTTGTGTCCCTTTGGAGCTTTGACAGCAAGCAGTGGCACTGCACAGAATGAGGATAACTGCTCTTGTTTATTTTTAAGACAAACACAATGCAATAAACAGAGTGAAACCCAGCAATATGTTGATAAAGATGCATTAAAGAATTAGGTAAATAAATGCCCAATACCAGGATTTAATTGCAACAATAGTTCCACAGCAAAGGCTTCTTCTCTTATACATCCATATAATCCTTTACATTTTTATCATACATTCCTTTCTTTGACTTAATTTTACTCCTCTGTCAGAATTTTCAGATGTTCCCTCAAATACACACTCCAGGTTGCTCCATCTGGGAGTAAGAGAAAGAGGAGGAGCTGCACCTGAACAGTTGCTTCCCCTCTGAGCTCTGTGAAAATTACTCTGCTTTTAGAGCATCCTTTCTCTTCAAACAATAGCTGTTATCTAACAAGTTGATGTAAAAATCCTGAACACCCTCCTCTTTCTCTTACTCCCATATGGAGCAACCTGGAGTGTGTATTTGAAGGAACATCTGAAAATTCTGACAGAGGAGTAAAATTAAGTCAGAGAAAGGAACGTATGCTAAAAATGTAAAGGATTATATGGATGTATAAGAGAAGAAGCCTTTGCTGTGGAACTATTGTTGCAATTAAATCCTGCCTTTTAGAGAGACTATTTGTGCAAGGCTTCCATGTTAGAGGACTAGATAGAAGGTGCAGTAAGATAGCCATCTCTATCACAGGAAAGAGTTCTGTCATCCTGAACCATGGAGCAAAGCAGAGAGTAGCAGTCTCTTCCTAGCACTTCTCTCATACAGATACTACAGGGGTGACTTTGTTGTCTTCCCCTAAGGTGACCTTTTAGCAACACTGAAGAGTAAACAGCAGTTGAATACACTCTCACTGCAATACAGCCAGACAGCAGCCCACTTTTCCACTATTATCTCCTCACTTATAAAAACCGCTGCATAGAAGTTTCACCTCCCAGCTTTGAACAGCTATTCCTGCATCTACAGGAACTTGCCTTTGAAATGTCTCCCAGGTAGCTTTTTGAAGTTATAATCAAACAAGAGAAAGCTCTGAAACTAGGTTTACTGAGCCTCCAGTTGTTTCAATTCATGGGACTTAAGAGTCTTTCCAAGGGACTGCCTAAGGCTTGCCTTTCTCAGGCTATCACTTATCAGAAGTGGCTCTTCCAACACCCTCTACTTGGGACAGAAGATGGGGCATGAAACATTCACAGCATTCTTGTCATTCCAATTACACCACTGGTGCACCAGGTCTCTGCTGCTAAGGTGTATCTATCATCAGTTTAATTTGTAGTTTTGCTAGGAAAACATTTACTAGGATCCCAAAGAGAAAGAGCCATACTCCAAGAAGTCACGGAAACAGCAGCAGGGATCACAGAAACAGAGAGCAGCATCTCCGCAGAAATAACCTCAAAAACTTTTTCCCCTCACTATGCTTCACATCTGTAAGAGACTATGGCATCACCAACAGATGGGAACATGTCAAAAGGAGTTTCAGGTATTAACCTATCACTAGCAAAAATTACTGACCTGGTGTGAAATATTGGTGTTTACCTCTAAGGGAGCCAGGAAATTAATCTTTCACGATAACCTGACAACTATGGGAAATGCATCGTGTATACAAAAGCACGGCACACAAACATCCTTTTCTATCACAGGAATTTAAAACAAAGCAGTATGTCAGATTTCTCTAACACCATCACAGATGCTAATTATTTCCACATTTCATATCTTACTCTACAAAAGCTCTTAAAAAATATGGTCACTCCTCCCTACTCATGCACTTTCTCTCTGTGACAGAAAGGAACTACTGTAAATAAACAAACATTAGGGCAACATTCTGCAAGGAAAAAGGCTTGAGGTGCTGAGGGAAGCTCTGCTAACTCCTCCAGCAACCTAGCAAAAATGATATAGAAGTTATTTTTCCCTATTGTACACCTTCAACAAGCCAAACAATAACTCACAGCTTGAACACCTCAAGCATTGCTTTTCCCCATCCCCAGCCCCTCCATCCTTCCTGAACCTCATACAGCAACTGGGATGGCAGTGTGTGTTCTGGACTGTGCTCACAGAAATGCAGGAAGAGAAGAGGGGCTGTAGGAGCACCTGCTTTTAGCCCAACCAGCTGCTTTAGCTGCACTATGGAGACCAAGCAGAGGGAGGCAGCCCCAGCGCCAGGTTCCCAGCTGGGTCTGTTGCTGTGCCAAGGGTGGAAAGATAAGGAGGTGGCACTCCTAGAAGCCTGAAAGAGCAGTACTCTACAGTGCCCAACCTTCCCTCCCCTCTGGCACGAGAGAGAAATCCTGGGACTTTCCAAAAGTGTTCTTTACTTTCCATATGTATAATTCAGCCATGCCCCAAGACCCCAAATCCAGATACACTGTTTTGTTACAGTAACAACCACTCCCACTCAAGTTCTGGGTTTCAGTGCTGTAATTTTACTAAAGGATAGAGAATTATCACAAACTGTGTTGGAAGAGGCCATCCAACTCAGTAAAATCAACACAGTAAAGTTATATACACTGGCTGAGCTACTATAGCCAGCTACTATAGCCAGGCAGCTACTATAGCCAAACAAACACTGGGTGAGTCAAGTCAAATGAACACACATGAACACTTGGCTCACCCCAAACACAAACACCTTCATATAAACCCTTTGTGGCGCCCTTCTACTCCCAAGATGACATCATCTGCTCATTTTGTAAGTAAACTCTACTCCATGATCTAAATCATGGATGCCATTAGTGACAAATCCAGGCATGGCAAGCTACTACAGAAACCTACTTCAAATGCCTTTCCAAGTGATCCTGAATCCCTGTTAACTGCTTCAATCGACCACTTTAATAAATTTTAATCTTGCAATATAGTAATTTAGGGAAGATCCCATTTTTAAAAAAACCACTACACATACTACATTCAAAAGAACATCCTTCAAAACCTCATACGCTTCTGTTTGTATCACTTCTCTTTCCTCCCTTATGCACTAATCTAATTCATCTGTCAAGGAAGCAAACTAATCAGTTTGACACAATTTTCTCCCTGGCAAATTCATGTTGGTTGGCTGCCTTCCCCTATCTCATTATTTTCTACGTGCTCATAACTGCATCAAATGTTTTACTATTATCCACGTAGCTGCAGGTAAGTCGTGCCACAGCTGGAATGAAACTCAACGCAGCCCCATGGAGAGCTCAACCAAATCAAATATAGCAGGCTCAGCTCTGAAAGGGATAAAACCACAGCAGTGGGGTATACTCGAGCTGTTAAGCTCTGCCAGTTCTTGCATGTCCTCGGAACTGGAAGAACAGGATGCATTAAGTTTCAAGGAAGTATTTCCTACATAAGTATCTGAACAGCAGATCATGATACTAGTAAGACAGTCTTCACAGATTCACAAAATAGCCTGCACTCAACAGTCTGCTTGAAATTTCCACTAAGTCAAGAGGGAGGCTAACAAGAGAGGAGAGGAGCCTTTCATCTTTTTTTTTCTCCATAAAGGAGAATATATACATATAAAAAAAAAATCTAAACACAATGGGTTGAAGGGAGCGAGGTATTTTCTATGAAAGTAAAAAAAGGCATATTTCTACTAGACCCCCTTGTGGACAGACTTTTTTTCTTGTTAATGAATAAAACATTGGAAACAAAAGCAGCACAGAGCTAGAATGAAAGCATTGATGTTGGAATGCAGGATTTCAGATGGAAGGAAGTGTTTGGGGATTTTTGTCTTTCCTTATGCTTTTGTTAAACTCGAAGTGATAACTCGCCTTCAACACTTTACAACTCTCATTGTTATATGAAATAAGATAAACATGGTGAGAACATATGAATAACTAAAGCTCTCAATAAGAAATGGCAACCCTTGCAAGAGTAGTTGTTGAGCTCTACATGCCTCAAAGAGCAATGTCAGCTAGCATTTCCTTGTACTAACGCCTTTTCCCACTGGAGTCACCTCTTCACTGTATCTGTCACGTGCTGCAGCCCTTTTTCTACTGTGTTGGTTTTCTTTTTGCTCCAAAAGGGTCTATATGTTAAAGAGCATTCTAGCAAAGCTTTGACGCTACTCTTCAGCAGCCACACCACACACATCTATGCTTTTAAAGTAAACTAACAAAGATTAGAATCCTTTACAGTAACCAGACAGATTTAATAGATTTTCAACTCAACTGTTCCCATGGAAATTCACCCCTTTGCTTAGAAGCACTTCAACAGGTCTATCACTTCCGCTCCCCCTTCCCAATACTTCATCAAATTTTACTTGCTACATTTATTTTTCATCAGCAAAACCAAGCATCACAGGCTTTGATAGCTATACAAGCTTTTTCTGACTTCACTAGTTAAGACGAAATCCACTGGGTGATAAATCCACTTAATCTTCTTTAGCTTCCCAAAAAACGTGAAAGCAAACTAGATTGAATATTCTACTTTCAAGAGGAAGCCTCTTGTAGGCCATAATATTTGTAGCAGGACTGACTATAAAGCTACTGGGAAAAACACTCACAGTAATCAGTCTATACAGCTTGTACATAATCCAAAGGAACTAGGATAGAATACTGAAATCAAGTCACTTGAGACATAAATAGAGATAACTTTACCTTTGTGTGGATACAGAATGGACCTTTCCTAGCCTGTCAACTCTAGTGAAGAGCAGCAGCATTCTTCTCTCAAAAGTAAAAATGAGAGACTTGAGAAACTCAAAAACAAATCAGGTATTAAGATCATTTTCACCCTGGGTTTTATCAATTAAAATCTTCAAGTTTAATGCATCTTGTCTCTGAGCATGCATTGCACCCACAAAACTTTCTGTGGCCACCCAGCTATGCATTTCTACAGCATCTACAGAGATAAACAGAACCCTAAATTTTGTTTGGGTAGAACAATTTTAAGCTGACTGTGTTCTGACAGTGCCTGAATTAACTCTCTTTCAGTGACAGGCAAATGAACTGCTGCACACAGAATTTATTGAAGAGTGCGCCAATTACAAATCAAAAGGCAATTTCCACAAAAGCCCTTCAGCATTCATGTCACTAACCTCTACAGCATTCCTGGGATCAGGGCAAACAGCTTCAAGAGAACAGGGCCCATTCCTTTCCGAGGTTTCTCTTCAACACCAAAGCTGCTCTCTCACTAGGTAAAAGAGAAAAAGGTTAGAATATAAATGTGACAATAAAATCACAGAGCTTTGCTGTTCTGAAATGGATGAGCAGTCATTCCTATGACAACTGGACTTTCACAAACCTAAGGAATCTTTTAAATAGCTCCTGGGAAAGGAGCTGTAGCAAACTAGAGACTGACACACAGCAGTAAGCTTAAATGAGCATTATCTCCCCGATTAAATGGTACTTGCTGAGAACACATGAACTGCTAAGAGAGTTAATACAAAGTGCAAGACCACTAATTAATGCATTGACAGCCCGTGATCAGCAAGAGCATCCCTCCCAGGAACTAAGTGATTTCTCATCATTACAGCAGGAGAATAAGAACTAAGTTGCATTGACTCCAACCCAGTTGAGCAAATGTGAAGCTCCCAAATGCCCCTGGCTTTCCCTGACCTCTCCCCTAATTTGTCTGACTCTTTTTTCAGAGTTATAAAATATTCATCTTAGAATTTGCAAGTGGACACACAGAAGCCAACAAGGGGCACCAAGTCTGAGCTCACTTCAGCCTGACTCCATGAATCCATCTTGGTGACATACTCCAGCTAACCCAAGGCAGGTGGCAGAGGCAGCAAAACCAGCACTATTCACTGTATGACCTGGTAAACAATTAGGAGAAAAGCTGCACTTTGGTTAATTAGCCATGAGATGGCAGACCTCTGATTATTTTACCTCTGATTCCCAGTCAGCCCCATTTGGCACCAGCAGTACAGGTGTTCCTGCAATGCAGTGCACTACACACTACAGGCCACAGTACAAACCTAAAGTAACTGGGAAAACTTTACACTACAATTCACATCATTTGTTGTTTTACTGTTTGGAACATGAAAGGGAGCAGGGAAGATACTGTAGAGCGGAGGCAAATTGACATGGGTAAAAAAAGGCAGCACAGCATCAGGTACCTTTGAAAGGTTTTGTGAGAGAGATGGTACTAATGTGAAAATCTTGCTCAGAGAGGTGTTGCAGAGCTTAAAACAATAGAACATTTTATTACAATGCTGTTGTATGCAATAAAAATTGAAGTAACTTGCTGGCAAGTGCAAGAGTTCAGCATTAACAACTAAAGCAGAAGTTCTCTCCTAACTCCATCCTCCATGACCATAAAACCCTCTGCTACCCCTAGTACAGGGATAGGAAGTCAGTTAATAAAATATGCCATTTGAGACTCTCTGGAGTTTGTAAATTGTTTATTTTGTAGTAAAGTTAAAGGCCCTTGCTTTTTGATTGAAGAGAATACTCCTGTTTTAGTCTAGGAAATTGGTAAAAACATCTGAGCAACAAGCAAGAAGAATACACCAACGCCCACCAGCACACAGGATGATGGGCTAATGAGTTCAATTTCCAGAGGGATCCATCCACTCAAGCACTTAATGTGTTCCCCTCACTAGCAATCTCAAGTATCTTTGCTACTTCAACTCACCTACCTCCTCCTACTCACATAGCATCTGCTTACAATCATTTTCTCAGGAGATTAGCTCCCACCTGCAGTGGTCAGCAAAGATAAAATAAACTAGATAAACTCAAGACCAGCAGATATCCTAGAATCTAGCCACACAGTGTCACTGCACCAATGCCCATGATTTATGCAGTATCTTAGACGTTTCTTTGCCAGTGTGAAAGTCCAGGTTAATGCCAGGCCTGGGCAACACACCACAGGCTCACACTGCCACACAGAACCATCAAGAGTTCCACCCTACAGTATCCTCGCTTTATTCAGCACAATGTGTCCTTGGAAAGCCTTTATCCTCTGCTCCTACCTGTCTTGTCTCCCCATCTGTTCATGGGGAAAAATAAGGAGTCACCAGTCAGTACCAAATACCACGTGTGTGCACAGTGTGTGAAACAGTAGAAACTGGACTGTGGAACTCAGAAATACAAGAAGTAGGGTGAGCACTTTTATCTCTACAGAAGCAAGTAAATATTTAAACTAAGAGAATAAACAAACAGTCCTTCAGTCATAGAAACAGTTACTGTGACAAGCTTGGCAGTAAACCTTAACACAAATAGGGAATTGCAGTTTCAGCTACCTTCAACTACATTTTACTCTATTAAGAACTGTGTTATATAACCAACAACCTCTCAGGTTCAAAAAAATAGATTTTTATTTTTAAATACAGACAATGGAGGTCTCAGGTATGGGCTCCAAATAAATCAGACTGTGATTGTGTCAAACTTAATTAACACTTACTATATTTGCAAGGCTCAAACGACCAGTTAGGCTGCAAGAACGCAAAACCCACAAGCTTACTTGAGCAGAAATTAAAGGGTAACATCAGCACCTTCTCCAGCTAAAACTGTAAAGAACAACATTAGGAAGTAAAACCCTGAGGACGGCTTGCAACCCCCTTTCACATGTGTTATTTACTTGGTCCTGAACCAAAAGTTTAGTTTATCTAGTTTATATGTATTCCCATAGTACACTTGGAATGCCTTGTCTCTAAGTCTTGAGTCCCTTACATTTATCCTACTTCCATATTTTGTCAGGGTCACAATAGCTTGAGAAATACTTTATCAAAAGCATCTACAAAAAACGAGTTGTTTTGTAGTCTCAAAACCAATAAACACAGGGGAGCAGGAGGTACTGTTTAAACATAGTTAACAAGAACTAAATGCCTCTCTTTGTGCCAAAAATAAAGCAGCCCTACTTTACTTACATGAACCAATCTTTAGTATTGCCCAAGCAAAGCCAGTAGCACACCCCACCTATACTATAGCAAAGAGAAAAAGGATGATTTCAACCTTGAATATCCCAAAAGACAGACATCCTCCAAAGAAAAATAATTTAACTAAGCAACAAAATAGCTTAGTTTTGAACCCACCGGTCACACACAGTAAAACTCTGGAAGCACCCAAGACAATTCAAGCGACACCAGCCTCCTCACATCCCCCAGCCTACGTGAAGGCTCAGAAGTATCCCAAGCAGAAATGGCAGCCGGTGTGTGCTCCGACTCTGCTACTCTCTGACAAAAATCCTGCTGCAAGTTCTGAGAAAGGAGAACCCTTTCTAGTCAGTGCCAAGGGGGCAGCATAGCTTTGTCACCTCCCACTTAGTTGAGTCTCCGCTGTACAGGAGAAACACCTCTGGCAAATACATTGACTGGCATTAAACACTGAAAACAAACCCTTCCTCTCCTTCTGCTGCAGGAAAGGATCTATGTTTTCCAAACAATCGACTCAAATTTACCTTTCCTAGATTTCTTAGGGTATTCGCCCTCTCTCCATCCGAACTAGATTCCTGACTCTCCAAAGGGACAGTGTGACCTGCAGCCACGTATGGTACTCCACAGCTGCGCTGCCTACAGGCTTCCTTACCCACCTCTGTCCACCGAAAGGGCACAGAAAGGAATCTAAGTTCCCCCTGAATCAGACTGCACCTTTCCAGACACACGGCACCTTGCTCTCTGGCTAATGGCTTTCCCATTAGCACACTATCCAGAGGCTGCTGAAACGCCTAATGGAGGAGCAGCAGGGCGAAGAACCCAATTGCCCATTTCATATCCGGTGTCTTCTCCTGCCCATTTCAAAAGCATCTCAAGTGGCAATTACCTCATGAAAAAAATAAACGATCAGTAACAAATATAACAGAGAGCTACCGCGGTTGCCCTTGCAGTGCCAAACAAAAGCCCCCATGACTTCTCATCCCCAGAACAGCGCACGGCTGTACACACAGGCGGCGTGGGATTCAGCAGACGGAAGCACAACGGAGCACCCGCGCTGCCGGCTCCCAGCTCTGCGTCACTTCATCTCCGTGACCCACCACTGAACCCTGGCAGCAGCCACGGCCTTTATTTTCCAGAAATCAAGTGTCATTCAGAAAACAAGTTTCAGTCACCAAAAACACTCCCCCACCCATGGCTTACATAAGGCTCCCTGCTGCACTGAAGGGCTTTCCTTTGGTTCAAAGAGTTAGAACGTGCCACTTGCAACTATTTGCCCAAAACATAGTATTAGGGTGGCCAGCTTGAGTGTGAACAATAAAAACATAAGTGACACTTCACAGTAGTTATCATTAATTTTAACAGATATTTGCTTTTTCAGACAACTCCCAATCTACAGGCACTCCTTGAAGAGTTTATTTATGCAGTTTGTATAATTACGTAAGATTATAAAAAATATTTTTCCATCATAGGAATAAAAGCTTTTTGGTTCTTTTAACTGCAAAATGCATTTGGTCAATATGTATTTTATAATAAATGCACTCTTTTAATATGCATGTCTTTTTGTTAAGACAAAGGATATAGTCAACTGAACTTTGACTACTGCTTATCCAAACATCCTTCTCCAGAACTGATGCTGGTAAATTTAAATTAATTCTAATAATATGGATGCATGACTTGAATATTTTTCTTAGCTGCCATTACTTCTTTGTCATTTAAATAATTTGCTTGCTGTAACAAACATTTCCAGACCTGCATCCCACCAGGTATTCAACCAGGAGCTTAGTTAGGTCTCAGCACTCACTGTTTCTAGAGCTAAAATATCTCAGCACTCACTGTTTCTAGAGCTAAACAAGTCAAACAGAAGTTGATTGCTTCCCTCACCCGACATCACACAAAAAGTGATGAATAACAAATCTCAGCACCCACAAAAGCCCTTGGTTCCTGCAAAGAAGAAAACTGATAAAGTAACACCATAAAAATCTGTTTTTATGTATATCTCATTTCCGAAAAAGAAATACAAATGTTTTGCAGACTTCCATCTTAGCTGCTTTCCCCTTATTTGAGGTATTTTCAAGTATTCCTCTACGGATAAACTGTGTTTATCAAGTTTATGCATACTGTACTAGTGGCATCAGAATATTAAAAAATGAAAGCCCTAAAATAGTATCAGGTATCTTCTGTGCCACACACCACAGGTATTCAACAGAAACCTATTCAGACCTAACAAGCCATTTTCCTACCCGCTTCCATGTTACAAAACTCACACATTTTATCAAAGAGAAATCAAGGAAGACATTACCTACAAACTAAACACACATCAGTGAGAGCTGAACAAAGCACTGATGTTGAAGCCCAAAACAGTTGTTGCTAGGAATTACAGTAATTGAGTGCTAGCACTTACTCCACATCCGACAGAGATAAAATCCTGCCTCTAACTGAAGGAAATCAAAGGGATCATAAACACTATGTGATCCAAGTGCATTTTCTGCCTTTTCTAGTAAAGATGTATGCTTAGCATGTATTCTTTAGCTCACTGGAGCACTCTCAGATGCACTACAAAGGGACATGACAACAAAGACCATCTTTAGCCAGATAAGGTGAGAGGTCAGGACCAGATACCAGCAGGAGCCAATATCTGAATTCATACTGCCTACAATGATAAGAAATAACTTTGGCAACAATTTATTTCTGCTGTACATAAAATTTGAGAGAAGAGAAACAAATGTGGGCAATGTGTTGTCTAAGTACCTCCAGCTGTTTTAACCTTAGGATCAAGATGAAAGACCCAGATGTTTCCCTCTGACAAAGACGAGACCATAAAAGCCAACGTAAGGGTCACCTTCATTTCTTAAAAAAAACCCATATAAAAACCTCAAGGTAGAGAACTTCAGTGTCTGGTTCCCTCCAAAACCCTCTTTTGTCACTGTTTCTTATTCATTGCTTCTGCTAAAACAAACTCTAGCACTGTAAAACTGCATGCAGGAACAAGTAAAGATACCACATCTGTTTTCAATAAAGTTCACAACTCCAGCAACCCAGGTACTCTCTTCTCCTCACAGGTATTACTGGATTCCTTTGCTTTTTGTTTTTAAATCCAACTCTTGGCATTCTTGTCATACTTCCAAATGAATGCATGCTTCCTACTGGAGACTCCATTAACCTCCTCATGCTCAAGAAAGACAAAGGAAATGCATTAAGGTAACACTACACCTTCCCATAAAACAGCAAAAATGACACAAATAAGTCCATAGACACTTGTCACCACAGACTGCTTAAAAATTTTCACCAACTATTACTCCATCCATCTTTAACTTAGAAGATGATCATCCATAACTCAGTGTTTTTGTTGTCCTCAAGACCCAGTGTAACACAGCTTGGAAACACTAGAAAGATGATAACAGTGGTGGCAAGGGAGGAAACACCACAATACCTTAAACACAAATTTCTGGAAGTGGAGGGGGAATATATAATTTGAACAACTAATCATGTTTAGAGAGGAAGGAAAAATATAGTAGAAAAAAAAATTTAGGTTTTCCCACTCTGTTCAACAACTTGACGAATTCCATACTAACCCTGAAAACACAGACACTTTCTCACACTCAATAGCAAAGGGGAGGACCCTCAGGAAAGGGTTCTTAATAACCATTACAATGACTTTAATACATACATACAACTGTTAAATGTTGCTGCTCTCCACTGAAGTCATCCAAGAGCTCAACGCAATCAAACTACAGACCCTTTGACAGGTATCTCGAGCACCACACACTCCTATGTCTTTCAAACAATAGTTCCTCCTAAAAAAATCTAGTCTGGCATTTTAGCCAGATTCTTTCCAACACAGCAAAGCCTGACAAGCAAAGTACCAACTAAGTACAATAAAAGGAGACATCACCCTAAAGAAAATGCCTGAGCTGCAGCTGCATTCACATCTCCTCCAGAAGCATCTTACACACAGAGAGCAGAACACAAAAAGAAAACTTGAACAATTTGGCACTGGGTAGAATTTAAAAGCAAGGGAAGTTTAACAGCAACAACTCAAGTTTTTTTTAAAGCAAGAAAATTAAAGTCAAGGAAATAAATCCAGCCTCATTTATTGCAGGCAAGCTCTGTTGGACAGCCCAAATCTCGCCTCAGTGTAGCTGCAGTCATTTGGAAGAGTCAGGAAGACTTAAAGCAAGCCTTGATTTCTATGCCACTGGAAAGAAGAAGAAATGCTCCATAAACTGTGCATTTATATTAAGTCAAAGCCAAAATTAGTCTGAAAAAGGAACAAGAAAATTGTCATACACGCTTCATGTTCCTTCACCTTTTAATTACTCCCTAATTAAATTTGCAAGCTTTGATAATATCTACTACTATAAGCTGATGCTCCAAATGGAAATAAATGCTAATTCCCCCTCCAAATGAACTATCAAATCCATGTGCATTTAAATAGATTAGTAAAATTTATTTCAAGTTGTCTTCAGAATACTCTCATCTACTGTACTCGATCCTCAATTTACAGAAGTCTTTGCCAAGGATGCATTAATCCACAGTCACCCATAAACAGTCTTCTGCTCTTAAGAGCAAAGAGAAGTGCTTCTTGTAGAATAAATCACAATGTGTCAGCGCTAAACTCCAGATGCTCCCTATGTAGGTACGTTAAACTGACTTGCAGGTCACCTGTGACATAAGATTTCATCAATTATATTGCTTGATAAGAAGCATTATCTTTTTACATAGAGGTTTTCAAATTAAGTAACTGGGTCTTAATGTTATAGCACTATGATTTCTGTCAACAAAATGCTGGATGCTGTCTACATCTAAGTGCAGAACGATACAGGATGGAAGACATCTACGAAGGTCACGTGGCCCAACCTTTGCCCAGCACAGGGTCAGCTTTGATCGGGTTGCTCAGAGGTCTGGGTGAGCTCTGAGCACCTCCAAGGGTGGAAATCCCATTACTCCTTTGAGAAACCAACTCCACTGTTTACCTTCATGGTATAAATTTTTACTCTAGTTGTAAATGACCTTGTGTTGCTCATGTCCAGCATCTCTTATCCCTGTGCATCTCCAAGAGGATAAGGATAGTCAAAATTTCTACAGTGGTCATCTCTTCTAAAATAAAGGTTAATGACCATATAAATACTTCAGAAGTTGATCAAATATCAAAGGACAGGACCCTTAATCAGTCAAATACACATTCAAATAGTAAGTGTATTTTTTATACAAGCTATTATTTTATTTATGAAGGAATAAATAAACCTTAGTGAACACACAACATTTTGCTTCATCAAACTGGAAACAGAAACCAGAATAATAGAGAGGGGTTCTCTGTAAATTTCAAGAAGCTAATGCCTGGCTAGTCCTTTAGCTTTCCACAGGAATGAATAAAACCCTCTGGATACAGAGACAAACCCTGATTATCTAAATCACTGGTATCTAAAATTCTGAAATCCAAAGGTCAGATACCTGCCTGGAGGACAGATGCTCTGGCATTCCTAAGAACAGATCAGCTACCTTGACAACATTTGGAGGCTTGCAACACAATTTTAAGTACTATGTTCAATTGCCTCAACAGTGGGGGGTGGTTATTTGTTTCTTTTACTAAGAAAACTGTGTAAGCTGTTCCAAACAATACACTCAAAAGTAAATAAAGATTTTTCCCTCTCAATTAGTGTTTACATGCTAGCTTGCTCAATATAGCTACACTCACTGATGTTATATTGCATAATGTAATCAATATATCACTATGTTATCCCTGCCATTAATTCCAAGCTCATATTCATTTTTATTTACTTTAATTAATCACAAAGTTACAATTTCCTAACAAGGACTGAAGGCTGACCTATATTAAAAGGTGCCACAGGCTATTGGCAAACCAAAGACAAAGGCCAGGCTTTTCACAGCACTGCATGGTGGGAAGACAAGGGACAACAGGCATAAATTGATACATGAAAGGTTCAGACTGCCTTTTCTTCCCCCACTGAGGATGGAGAGGTACCAAATGGGGCCCAGAGAGGCTGTGCTGTCTCCAGCCTTGGAGGTTTTCAACACACAACAGGATCAAGCCCAGAGCAGCTTAGTGCCATCTCAAAGCTGGTCTGGCTGCAAGCAGGAGGTTGGACTACAGGCCTGCCAAGGTTTCTTCCAACCTGAGTCATCTTGAGAGGGCCTTTTCCCTGTTGTCATGTATATCCTGAGTCTTATTCCCAGTGTCCCAATCTAACATTTAATGTGCAAAGTCAGCTGACTTACTGCTCTGCTTTCCCAAATCTCCCAATTGCACGGATTCTTTTCCCTCTGAAGCCTTCAGCTTCCTGTCAATTCTGTTACTCTACAACAGGGAAGGCAACCTTTCACCAGTGGACATAACTTCCTCTCCAGGCATCTGCTTGGAGGCCAGAAAACCAGTCATTAAGTCTGCAGTAAATGAAAACCAGGAGGAAAAGAACAGAAAGCAGACATACTATAGACCACAGTGGGCAGAGGACAGGTCCTCCCAAGCATACAGACCTCCTGACTACTGACTAGCAGAGTCTCCTGTATCTGACTCGCACCCAGCCCTAAAAACTTCAAGCAAGTTCCTCAAGAGCTCTACCAGCCACCCACTACAGCACCTGAGTCCTGTGAGAGGTTTTTCTCCAGCAACCCCAGTGCAGGGGCAACATTTTAACCTGTGCTAACAACCCTTCCTTAACAAGGATCACAGACAATCATAGCATGGCAACATTTTGGTGGTCCTACCAGGAGTCAAGCCGAGACTAGGGTACTACCCAAAAGCATCTGTCCTTGGTGAGCTGCCTTTGACAACAGCACAGCTATTTGCATGGTGCTGTCCTTCAGGTAACATGTTCAGAAAGGCAAGATCTGATCTTGCACCCAGTTAACTCCTGCATCTGTGCATCTCTGCTTTTGCCCATGTGTGACATGGAGAAATTTTCCCGGAGATAATGGAGATGTAGCTGTGTTTTCCAGACAGCAGCTTCAGCCTACATGCATCTCTTCAACAGTGTCCTCCCCAAAATGCCTTGGACAAAGATTCACAACAGGCACGGCACTGAGCCTCTTCCTTGAGTGAAATTAGGGCACCAGGAAAAGAGGAAGCAGACTTCCAGGTACCTGGCCAGCCAGGCTGCTCGACTTCCCATCAGTCCTCCTGCCCTGGGCTGAGCACACTGCATGCTGCACAGCTGCTGTCCAGGTATATCCAGGGATCAGAGGAAACAATTTGCAGAGGAGCTTTCATTTCTGGGTTTCCAGCCAGCTATTTCTGTTCTTCAAGAACAGATTTCTGGTCAGTGACACTGGATTCCAAGTCTTGAACTGTACGTATTTCAAGAAACTGCTTCCTTGTTGTTAAATTAAATGTTCTGAGAAGGTCTCTAGGTCAACATCTCTTTTTGCTAGAGAATTTTGTCAGCTCAGATAGAGATAAGGCGATTAGCATCCTGACCACCAAAGGAACAGATCAGTACATATTTAAATGTTTACGAAAAACTTAAAGATTCTGTTCAACACTGTAACTGAACAAGTCAAAGTTGATCATATACGTAAATCCTAACAATAAAGATATACTTATTCTATCACACACTACACCAGAAATCTTCAGCTCCCTGTTTCCAAAGTACATGTACAGCTATAAAATGTTTTGTAGCTACTGTGGTACTGGTCATCTCACCACAATTTGCCAACCTTCACATCTCAGAAGAGGTCTGCAGAACTCTGATTCTCATCCCACAAAAGAGTCTTTTTACTCAGCTCCTGGAACTCCCATATGTAACCTGTCTTTTGTACTCTCGAGTTTGCAAGACTAGTATATATTCAGACAGCTCTCTCCAAATCCAAGTAATTCCTGACTTAAATGAAGTAACAAGGCATGTTAGAAAAGGAACATTAAGAAAACAACTTGCATAAATGCCTGTTTTACTGCACAGTTTACCAGCTTCTGACGGTAAATGAGACGATGTCTTATTTCAGTAGCTACCTGGAAACAAAGAAATCCATTTAACTACTACCATGGTCCTGACAGAAGACAGACTTTCTGAATATTGTCCAAGATTATTTACTGTATTCCTGGGAGAGCTTGTTCTGCAGACTGTCTGCAAAGTCCTCACAGCTTTGGGTTCTGCCTTCTTGACAGCTGCCAGGGATCTCATTTTGAATCAAACTTGTCCTGTTTTGACCAGCTAATACAAGTGTTAGAAATAAAATTTTTAAAAATTTTAAAAAAATTTTAGCAGATTAAAGTGATACTGAATATCCCAATAACTGCTTCATTCTGCAACGTGAAATCAAAAAGTGTCCAAAGTAAAAAGTCATCTTTTCATTTAGTGACCCCCAAGTAGAACAGGACCCCCCCCACACATGGGAGGGTCAGACCTGCCAACATGGCTCATCACTGCCACTCAATAAATTTAAGATAATTGATTTTCTTTTTTTTGAACCAAAGGGAAACTAAGCTACTGCAGAACAAGTCCTAATAAAAAAGAAAAAAAGAAAAAAGTGTCTAAATGGAGTCACTCTTAAAATCATCTGCAAAAATTATGACCACGTACTTCTTTCTCTTCTTTCAGAAAGCAGCACTCAGCATTTGAAACATGTTAGTCCTGTTTCTCGAAAGTGTCTCCCTAGACAATCCCTTCATTCCTCAGTTCATTCATTCATTTCTTCTGAGATGTTAGATCTGAGAAACAGATCACAGGCCAACAAAGATATCTCATAATACACACTCCTAAGCATTATTAACGTAAATCAGATTCCAACCACTAAATAATACCTATTTTTATCCTCCAATTAACAGTGTAACTTGATGTATTGCCTAGCAATCCTAAGAACTTGAAAGTGTAAGAATGCAGATAAACACATTCAGTTTTCCATGTTTTCTTTCTGTCCAAGCATGATCACCACACAAAAAGTGTCAAGACTTCAGACATCTACACAGAAAAACATGGGTGAATGTTCAAACATCTGTAAAAAGACATGGATGCAAATTTCAGATCCAGACCATTTCCAATGGATAAGTTTTAATACATGCAGGGGGAAAAAAATGGTACATACACTGACTGAAGTTAAGGAAGTGTCACCCACCAATATGAAATTACAATGCCTCTCCAGTCATCCAGTAACCTCACTACTGGAGTGGTCTGCATGGCCAACCATGAAGAAACCTCCTAAGTATCAAGAGATCAGAATTTTAACTCTTTCTCCACAGTTATGCAGCTCTCTGTGTTACCTGGGCACAGAATCAACTTCATTAGTACGTTTTTCTAACAGATTTGTAGTTACTGGGTTTGTGTATGCGTGAATTTTATTTTTCTGTCTGGATTTTTGTCTCGGGTTTTTTGGGGAGGGGGTTGTTTGGTTTGGTTTTGGGTTCTTTGCTGAGGGAGGGAAATGGGACAACATTTAGGAAGAGGAATATAACAGCTTGATGATATATCTTGATCCTTCCTTGCCCTTAACACATTCTTACTCAACTTACTGCAAATATAATGGAAGAACTTATTCTTCCTCTGCCTGTGAGCCACCAACAATACCATCCTTCTACAATTTCTTTCTCTACTATCCACCTGGAGTATTTACCAAATGAAAAAATCCTACTATTCGTACTAAATGCAATCTAAGTTGATCACAATTATTTTTCCTATTGCAAAGTTAGAACTATTTGAAAATTCTGCATTAGAATGACCAGAGTAAACCAGAAATGCATGATTGGCTAAAATTAATTGGGCATTAACCAAATTGTTAACAAAAAAATATGTCCATAATGGAGAAAAAAAGAAACAAACCCCAGCCCAATACCATAAAGTTCCATTACCATTCTGCTACATAAGTGAACATGAAATAAAAGGAAAGCTAAAAAATGGTGAGGTATAAAAGCTGTTAACACTATTTAAACTGTTGTTTATTTGTGTTTGGATATATTTTTCCAGGGGAAAGGAAGTGTCCTTACAGTTACTTTGAAAAATACCTCTAAAGACACCAGCTAATCATAATTTGTGGACTGTAGATTCCTACCAATTCTGTAAAGAAATGTCACATTTAGCTTGCTGTCCACATCATTAAATAACACAACAAAGCTCACACGGTATTATTTTGAAGGAATTGGGCTTCTTGTGACACAATCGGAAATATTTAGGTTTCCTCTGACAAAACAAGGAGGACTGCTGAACACTGCAAGGTACCAGAATAACGACATTCACAAACTGAGATTTATTTAACAGAGCTCAAGGAACATACCACAGAACCAGGAAACAACATAAATGCTTGTCTTGTATGAGACAAGTCATTAAGCTTATTGATGTCATCACCTTCCTAGTTGATACAGACTTCACTTGTTTCTTTTAAAAAAAAAAAAACTTTAACAAGATAAGATACTAGACCTTCATGCTTTTCAACTTCCAAACCACACAGATTTTCATACTGCAACCCAGGTCTGTCACAAGATGTCAAGTTGGAATTAGTTTCTCTAAAGAGACCAATTTAGGCAATACTATTTTACTGTCTCTGCAATGAAAAGGTACCACCTCAGTTCTCTTCCTGATCAAGATTTGAAGTGTAAACAGTCTCTAAATAGTGTGATCAAGTACCACTCTTGATCAAATTTCTTCTCAAGTCTCTTCTTACCAGGTAACTCAATTGAAATTTACCTCCTGGAAGAGTAAAGGTCCAATGGACAGATTACTCTGAACTCTCTTTTAGGAGAATTAACATTACATGAATATGTCCTTAGTAGTTAATTAGAAAATCCAAACAGCACGTAACAGCAGAGATTACAGGCTGAAAAAGAAAATCTTCAAGAATATTACTGGACCTGAGCTGCTTTTCATTTCCAGTGTGCTCCCAACACCATTGCAAATTGGTACCAACCCTCACCAGCAATTCAACAGAAGCACGTGTAGTGTTATCATTTTTCATTGCCTTCAACAGAAAATAAACTCTCCAATAACCAAACTCAACAGTGCACTAAAGGAAAATGTAAAGGGGGTGGGGGGAATCTTTTCTCCAAAGTAGCAAAGAAACATCTTCCTCCTGTATTGTTCAATTCCTAAGATTTCTAACTCAACAATAGTAAGAAAAAAATCTTTTAAGTTACCAGACTATACCAGACCTTGTCTAACATATCACTACAACCAGAGAGTCACATACTAATTTATATATGTACTCATTGAAACTGCTAAAAAGTCGTTAAATGCTTCTGGAGGATCACACCACTTAAACTCAGGATCAATCAACTGGAAAAACACATGCATAAAGCAGACATACAGAGACAAACAACAAATACTCCAGGAATACACTGGGATTAGGACCACAGAATATCTCACTACGAAGGTCTGAAGAGTCATCTCAAAATTCTCAATGAAGTTTGGGTCTTACACAAGTGTTACTTTTGTGAACTCTACGTTAGACCAGGTCATTCCCACCACCATGCTGACAAAGACTCAGCCATGAGTTTTTATTTTTGTTTTGATGTATTTTTCCAGAAAAATCTTTTCAATCCTTCCCTTCTCATCATTACTCTCTGGGCTTCCCCACTACCAGGTGCTTTGGTAAAGTACAATTGCATTCATAGCACCAGCTCTGCAGAGCTGAGGTGAGAATTCTCACAGAATCCTCACTAACACTGGAAATAACCAAATGACTCAGTGACAAACATGGCTACAGCATACAATATTTTATAAGCAGAACTCAGTGTCCCTGTCATGAGAAACTTGGGGGGTAGAGGTATGAGTAGACAGGATTGAGGTATACATGCTATGCATCCAGTCTTTTGGCTGCAAAAAGAAAATGTCTTCTGTGTGCCTGGTCTGCCAAAAGCAGAGGCATATTGTCACTGAAGGCAAAGAAATTCCAACACAGATAGCTCAGAAGAAAAGGACCACAATTTCATACAAATGACAGCATCTTGCCATCTTCCCAAATACCTGATCTACAGTACAGACACCAGGAGCAAGAAAAGGCATCCTCTGTATTCCCTATAACTTGTTTAGCACAAGATTTACTAACTAAATAAGGACCTTAAACCCTTAACCCCAATTTATTTCCTGATATAGGACACTAAGCGCTAGAGCCTATTTACGACTGATGCAGACCACATTTGACATGAAACACAAGCAGTGCAGCACACAGTGTGGTATCACAGATCAACTACTATTTCTCCTCTACTGGGACTCGTATATTGTGTACTCAGTTCATCTGTAAGCAGCAAGAGCACAGTGCTGTAGACTAGAAGTCTACCATGTCTTGTCTCATCACACAGTACTGTACAGGCAGGTTTCCAAATGTTCCTCACGGATCAAAACAGCCTGCCTTGGTCACTTAAGCTCACAGGAAGCCACGTAACATGAAATGGAAACAACACGACATAAACTGTGAACTGAAAATGAAGTGTGAATAAGGCAAGCATTTTTACAGTATATTGACTGCCTTTATTATACTGCAGTGAGATCATTTGGCTCTAAAAGCATAAGATTTACAACCACCTCATCTTATACACAGGAGTACTATATTTTATTTGGTGATCCCAGGGCAAGGCCGGGGAGGAGAATTAAAATTTCTCTCAGGCCCACCCTTTGAAGGAAGGAAAAAAACCCCAAAACCAAACAAACACCAGTTATTTACATGTTTCTAATATCATGAGAACATGAACTTGTAACTTTTGACCTCGGCTTCAACAAAGGCCATTTGCAGTATTTTATTTACATCCAAGCAAATGCCTTTTCTTACATACCCGTAAAATATCAAGCAATTCTACTGCTCTATACATTTAATTCTTCCCACGATATACAAAGACAGTTTGATTTTGTGACATTACCGAATTGAAGAATAAATCCAAACCAGCTACTGTCTCAATGGCATTGGAAAGAGAAGGAAACAGCAACATGGGAAAGAAAATAACTTGTTCACAAACAAAGCAGGGGGGCAGGGAGGAAGAAAGAAAAGGGAAAAAAGCAGTAACCAGAACACAAGCAGCTGGTGCTCAGGGACTAGGAAGGACTTTGGCTCCACAATAACAGGATCAGTTGCATAATCGCTGCTGCCTGAGAAGTTATACAATGTCCGCCCTTCTCCTCATAAAGAAAACAAATAATCAACAAAAAAAGTCCTTTTAGGGCACAGCATCTCATAAATGAAATACTACATGTTAAATTCTACTAAAGAGAAGGAGTTCTGTAGCTTCAAACATTACTTTTTAGCTTACTGAAGCATTAACCATCAAATTCTATGTTGACCCTTACTCAAAACATCTTCTTTCCCCTAAAAGCAACACGTCCTAACACCAGTGCCAAGCCACAGGAATGTACCACCTGGCTTTTGCAGCCCTGCTCTCAGAAGACATGTTTGCACTGGAGAAAACTGTCCCTAAGGCCAAGCTGCATGAAATGTGATGTCTCTTATTGCTGTAGAACATTACAACTTCTGTGGCTATCGTGACATTTGAACCCAAATCACAAATTACAAAAGAATCCCAAGCACTGAGACAGTGCTAACTCTAGAACTAGGTATTTTGCAGATACTTACAGCAGAACTGGCACAATACTCCTAAGAGGAATGAAGACAAATCAACCTACAAGGAATGACACATCACTGAAGAGTGAGCAGGAAAGAGGTTTTCCTGAGTGGTCATGTGTTGTGCAGACCTGTAGGCTGTGGCATTGCACAGAGTGAAAGTGAGGTTTGATTCAGCCGTGAAAGACCGCAAAGATACTGCATTCAGATTAAGAGGCAGTTGAATTTTAGTTTGCCAGCACTGAATCTGTAAAGATAATTCTAGTCTAATTATAGCCCTCTTGTTAAGGACTTGGACCAAAAGAACAAAAGCTTTATCTCCTCATCTAAAATTTGCATTTCTCTGTGATTATCTCTCCTATGCTGTTATGTCTTGTCCATTTGGTTCTTTTTACCTCTGGGTCAGAAGTTTTACATCTTCTCACCATAATCTGGGCTCACAGCCCAATGCTACTGCATTGCAGAGTCAGAAAAGACATGATGCAGCAATATTCCTGAATTTCTTTGGATGTGGAGGTACATGTCATTGCTGCCAATCCCTGATAATCCAATCCCCGCTGCCATCCAGATAAAACTCAAGAGGCTCCTGGCATTTCAGAAAAAAATAATAAAAAAACCTACCCCCATAACAATGACACTAAGATGACCATCCTGACACTTATGTCCTGTCGTTATTTTCTAGCTGGCGTCTAGAACATTGTAAATTTAACTGGTTGTGCAAACACAGAACAAACATTCACGCTTCTACTCACCCCTGGAACTCCAAGCAATCCCCCTTGTGCTCAGCACAGACCACTTCCAGAAACAATTTCAGGAATCAGAAGTTCCCCTTGAAGTGAAGTGGAAATACCAGGATCTGTTTTGCAGTGGAAGCCCAGACCAATTTCAGAAGGAAGGGAGACACCTAATCTATACTCCCCTCACCATCACTCAGCCTGTCAGCTCCTGGGTAAGGAGACAGATGAGAACAGCACCATCTCTAGTCAAGGGAAAGAAGCTGCTAACCTGACAGCCTGCACCAAGGAATATGCTGGCCACACACTGATTCTGTACATCCAAGATATTCAGGGACCAGCAACTAGAGAAAGGCCCACTCCTCTCTGCTTAACTTATCAGCCCTGAACTTGCCTCAGGAAAATGATGTAAATGCTGCTCTGATACACCATCCTCACTACACTGCACCAGACTGTCTTGACCACTTAAAATTTCAGAGGCAGTGGCCAGGTCACAGCAGCATTTCATTAGTAACCACCTTAACTGGAGAGCAGTACATTCCAACTCCACCTTTTCAGGGTTTTTGGTTGGTTTTTTGCATATGAGGAATTGCTGCAGATAGTAATAATCCAATCCTTAAAGCCCCTTACTGTGAATATGCTACAAAGCAGCATGGGTTTATCTGTAATGTCTCAGTTCTGAATTAAGTAAGCCACTTACCTTTCCTAATGCTTCTGCAACAACTCCGAATTTTGATTAATGACCTGCTCTGCAACAAGCACCCCTTACACCAACTTCATCAGCAGTCCCCTCACTCCCCTCCCAGCTCTCTGGCAAACACTTTGAACAATTCTCATGTTCGGGACTCAGGGGAACCATTTTACCTGTTCAAAGAGTAAAGCAACTCCAGCCAACTCTAAAGACACTACTGTACACTAATCCAAGTGCAACTGGAACAGCTTTTGTGGATAAAGTGTGTGATGACCTTCTTTGTGGAAAGACAAGATATAAAAATCCTTTGGGGTTTGCTGCTAAGGAAGGAGTAGAAGGAGAGAAAAATTACGAAGCGCTCCAGGACTCCAACAAGCAAAATCTGGTATTGTAATAAATTTACTTACAAGACAGATACCTAAAAGCTAAAAACTAAGCTAGTGATAAAGCTCACAGTTAAGATTCCAATGCTCTTTACTCTGCTACCCGCTTTCGAATGTGCACATAAATGGTTTATATAAAAATGTGTCTTATTAGTAAATTTACACATCTAAAAGACAATCAAATTACTCACTTCTTAGGTGCCTAGGGTTGCTCTATAGTTGACAACTTCTCATTAAACAGCTCTCTGAAAGTGTGATCTTCAAACCAGTGTCTAAGGTAATGGGAATTAAGTACCTGTAAATGGCAGTTACTTCCTCCCAGGGCTATAAGGGCATTCTACACTCTATCTTGATTATGGACAGCTGGGTCCACGCACTTATGAGAGGTGAACTCTGCCCTCTGTGCAGCTCACCTGATGAGCAGTTTCTTCTAACTCAATCACCCACTATCCAATATCAAATACTTCAAGTCTATAATGACCTTTTTCTCGATAAAGAGTGGACAGACAACTAACCCAGACTTACTGCAAAACCCCTCATAAGATACTCGGCATTTTACATCCAGGTAATTTGTCCTTAGCCTTTGCAAATATAATTGAGACTAATTCTAGGTCCTGAAAAGTCTTGCCCATTAAATTAAATCTACCTCTTTCTTCAAAGGGGGGAGAGAAAAAAGAACAAACTAGAAGTAAAGAGGGGGAAAAAAAAGGCAATTATTACTGACTTGGAAAAAAATGACAAAATTGAGCAGGTAAGTTCTGCATGCAGGAGGGAAAAAGGAGATGCATCCAGAAGACATGAAGGAGATGCAAAATGGAACAGACCACAGTTTTGTGGACACACAAGTCCTGAAAATCTATTTACTTAAACCACTAGAAGCTCAAACACAGATGTTCAAATCTGATTATTCCTGCTTTATAACTCTAAATCTTAGTTTGGGAAGAGGTCAAAAAATGAAAGCAACAATGGCATGAAGTAATGAAAATAATTGTCATCTGTTTTTCCCTTAAAACCATTAAAAGGCTTTTGCCTGCTTTGTCAGTAGCATAATCTAGGAAATCCCAAAGCTTATTCTGTTTTGGCCTGAAAAGAACACAAACATGAACACACCACTTCCTAAACTTGTCAAGTCTCAACAACTACTCTCCTCCCTGGCAAAAGAAATATAAAACTTTCATCCCTATATCATCCCAGTCAACATGAAATGAACACAAAGAAACAAAATTAGGATTTACATATTCTGCATAAAACTGAAGTTAACTCACTGATCACCAATCCTATGGCCAAAAGGGAGCCAATCTAGATTCTCTTAATCAGAAACAATTATGCTGATCCCACATTACCTGTGCATGTATATGCTGAAATAAAAATAACAGCAATAAAAATAAAATAAAAAATAAAAATAAAAAAATAAAAATAAAAATTGCCTTTCTAAAAAAGGCAATAATATTTAGAACATCAATGATATCCTGGATGTAGATGAAATTAAATTATAAGAAGCAATCGGGGAGGGGGAATAATTAATTGGATCTCCATATTAAAAAAAAAAAGAAAAAGAAAAAGGCAGGGAGGAGGGGCAAGTTTTGAGAAGGGTCTGAGTGGATCAGTTCCACACTGCTATCTGTGGTTTCTCCCCTGCTCTGACGCATTTCCAGGAGGACACTGGAGGAATGCTCTGTAGCAATCTTTTTCCAAGCAACATTTTGGCATAAATCCAAAGCAGTTGTTTTAAAACAGAAGCCCAGCAGACTGGATCAGCAATAGACCTGCAGAAAGCCCCCATAAAAAATTTTCTTTCAAGGGCACATCAGGAAGAGTAGAGAATTGAGATTATGACACAGACACACACACACACAAAAAGACTCTAAAAAATCCCTCAAACCACCAGAAAGGATAAATGAACGCTCTGACAAACCAGCACACACACACACACACACTCTATTGTTCTCATATGCAGTGTTTTTTTTAAGAGCAAAGTATGAAAAAGAAACCCAAACAGGAAAGCAAATTAATGCATTTGTTTCATTTAAAGCACTCCCAGGAGCTTGCCAGACTTACAAGAACAAACACTGCAAGAGAAACACTAACTGTGAAAGAGAGATGGGTCACTAACTTGGGTTCTCTTACTTGTGGCAAGCTGACACATTCCTTCCGTCTGCCTGTCCAGACTTGTCAGCACAGTGCCTAGAAGCAGCTGAAAAACTTATAACCATGTTGATAATGTGAAGTGTAATTCAGACAGCACCTCCTCCTCTATCAAGAACTCCACCATCCAGCAGGAGGTGCCCAAAAGCGACTAGTAACTGGCATTATCTAACTACAGGAGATGAAGGAAAGAAGGAAACAAAGAGCAGAAATAAAAACTCAGGGTGACTGAAGAGCAAATGGTGTCAGAGGTAGAAAAGACATACTGCCTCCTCAAATCCCCAGACTTTTTCCTCCAATTAAAGAGCAGGAACAAATCCCTCTCTATGTTCAAGTGAGACTGACTAGTGCTATTTCCTAAACTGATGAGGATGAGAAGAAGAGTTTTGCATGATGACTGCAACATAACTTTCTTAGGCTTGCAGATCTATTAAGATAACTTCTCTAGAATGTTCAGAAGAGAAACTGTCTTCCAAGAACAACTGTGGCACAAATGGCACTGCTTTGTCTCCACCTCCATCTCCCTGCCTTGTTGACAACACAACCAGCATGCTGGAAGCCAAAAAGAAACGAACTGGTTTAGTACTGGGAGGATCTCATATTCTGAAATCATCTGACATGCTTAAACTACAGGGGGAATAACACAAAACAAAAAAACACACAACCATAACAACAAAACACAAAACAGCACCACAAAATCCCACACCCCAAAACAACAACAAAAGCCCACAAAACAAAGAAACAAACTCAAAGAAACAACTCCCTCCAAGCCTTCACCTACTGGGTTGAGTAACGAAATTTTGACCATTTTGAGACTGAATTGTAGGTGATGACAATAACATTGTTTAGACAAGCTATATTAGTTCAGATTTTCCAGACATCTTTCTCAAAGACGTCTATATTTGCTATCTCACCCACATTATTAAATTGATCATTTTGAGATAAATGTGGTATCCTCACATGAATATATTCACTCACTACTAAAGCTGCCACGGGCTGCTCAGCATCATTAAACTGATACCTTCAGCTCAGCAACTTCCCTTTAATCACATTAAAGGTACACCAGCTAATGTAACCAATATATTAACAGAAGCCAATAATTCATGCACCTGGATGAGCACACTGATGGAGTACGTGGTAATTGCGAACTGAAACAATTATATGGATCTCTTTCCAGATAGGGCACCTTCTAACAACATCCATTTTAGTACAGTGAAATGCATGAGTGCATGCTAGGAACTGGAGCAGGAAAAAGGGATCCAAATACATAGGACACAAATCCCAAAAGGACAAGCAGAAAGCCCACAGTAACATGAGTTACACGACCCTTGGATGCAGCAGGAGGCATCCCCAAACTGGGGAAGGAGGAGAGGGTTTCAAAGCAGGAAATAAATATTTCTCTGTATACCAGGATGCCAACTGACAACCCTGAGACATCTAAAGGTCATTCTTCTTATAGCTCAAGAGGGCAACCAGAATACAAAGAATACAAATAATGACTACCAAACGCTTAAATACATTTTATTTTTCACTGAAAGCTGAATTTATTACTGAAGGTCAAGAGAAAGTTAAAAAGAGACTGGGTCATCTCTGCATGCAGATAGATTGTATTTACACAGCACAAGGCTCTTTGACCAAGCAGATAATGGCACTACAACATGTACTGGAAGGTGAGCAAACTCACTTTCAGTATGAGAATAAAAACCTCTTCTAAGAGTGGTAATTGGTCAAGAGAACAGATTACTGACCATGTAAGATTTCCCCCTAACTCAGAGCCATTAATCACACAGGACATCTTTTTAAGAGACACCTCCATTCAAATAAAGGATGCTGCAACACTGCTTATGGGGATAATAATTTCTTACTGTGAAAAAAATCACAATCATCCAAAGATCACCAGTGAAGTACCAGATTCTTCAAACAGCAGTTGTTTTTAACTAAGAAAGGACACCACAGAGAGTGAAAAGGTGTCAGGCACTTAAATTATACTGCTCCAGTACACACATTTTTCAGATACTGCTCTGGAACACCCACGTTTCTTGGTCCTTTTGTCTTTCTCTCCTCCTCCTTTTCCAGGCCTTTTTATTGAAAAAAATTTAATTTAGACTGGACTAGTTATTCTTCAAGATGAATCAACAAGACATTGCAAAACAAACACCAGGAAATAAGAGTAACCTATTAAGAGGTATAAATTTTGAGACAGTGCTCTGTATTTAGTACAAGCCTTCAGCTCATGATGAAGCTTTGCCATCTTCTTCCCAGCCCTGTTTAACATACTCGTTAGGTCTTAGGAGTCCCATCTTGGGAGTACTCATTACAAATAGTATAATGAAAAGTGAGAAGCTTACTTACTTACTAACTTCAAAATATTTAAGCATAGCAATGAAAATCAGAAAGGGAGGGCGAGAACACCACTTTCTTTTTGTAAGAGAGAAATAAGGAACAGCACTAACAAAATGCATATAAGTACACAGGCTCCACACAGCTCTAAGCATTATTCTAACAGTACCTGCTGAGAAAACTGAAGGGCAAGAGAAAAGTTATTTCTTACCCCAACACTCAGAGTCACAGTGAACTGGTCAAAATAAAATTCTCATGTCTTGTTTGCCATACTGTTTTTTATTTTTTTTTCTTTTGCTACTTAAATGTTGTTAGTGAAGAAACCAAGGGAGGAGGGTCTATTTTGCTTTTTTTACCTTTTATTGGTGGATTTTTGCTTGTTTCCTGGCAAACTGGATGTGGCCATTTAAGTAGTCATTTAGAAGAAGGGGGAAAGAATTCTACAAAATTCAAGGTATCTGCAGACAAATACCTCTAGTCCAACATAAAGAAATAGCAACAATACTCATATTAATGAGAAAATAGCACAAAAAAAATAAGTCTTTATCAGGCCTCCATTTTCCATTATGTAGACAGAGCTATCTTCCTGAAAACCACGCACGGAATCTTCATATGCTAACAAGAAAATGCAATATTGTGTGCCTACTTTTCTTCTTTAAATATCAAGACCATTCATTAATCCCAAACAATGCAGTTCTTTTAAAAACCTGGGTTATTCAGAGGCTTTTTTCTCAAGCACTACTTAAAGCTTTAACAAGAAAGTACGACTTCTGACCAACGTTCTTTCCATGTCTCAGGTTAACACTAAACTTCCAGTCAAGTCACAGTGCTCCTGATGTCTCTCTCCTGTCCTTCTTCCCCCTGATTAACTACAGGTTGTTTCCTTGAACATACACCCTAGGCAAAGTAAAAGGGTCAAAAGAAACTTATTACTTATAAATAATTTGTTTAAATTCTCAAAAGCAGTTTGCTTTCTCCTCAGCAGAGGTAAGAGCCTTCCACACGCTGAGCTAACTCTCCCACTACCAGGACCTCACAGCCTCTGACACATCACTGCTGCCCTCCACTGCGAGAGCAAACACAGAATAAATCTAAGCAATGGACCAGTTATAAGCCCAACACTGAAAAAAACACAGCTATAGTAAAATATCCAGTACTTTCATAGCCCATCAAATTAAAAATTATCTTAAAGATTCACATGTTTTCATTTGCTGCTTATAGCACACAAAAAGTTCATCCTACACCCTTATCTCTTCCTCCAGAAAGCCAGGCCTCTAAATCCCAGGCTCCCAACTAAAACGCTCCAGCAAATGTCCTCCTTCAAGCACGATTAGATGTTCCTTCCAATCAAAATGTCTCTGTCATGTTTAAACTGTCCCAGGTGAACTTAAAATTTAAGATAAGTCCTTCCTCACATCACAAAACAGTGATGAGTATTCAAAGACAGCATCAGTTAATCTGTTGAACCCAAGTCCATCATTAAAGCCAGAATAAACCCCTCAACATGTTCCTGATATATAATGGATAAATACTAGAGAGCCTTCCTCCAAGCATTAGAGAAATTAATGCCTCCTAAACACACTGTTAAGGATAAGTTTGCAGAGGCAGGCTGTGAAAGTAAAAAAACCTGACATCCATCCATCCCTCTCTCTCCACACACACACCAGCAGAGTCTCAAACCACAGCTGCATGCTGTGTAACAGCATTAACTATTCACTGAAATAGTAATAAAACACTGTATTTCAAGGAAGCTTCTATAAATAACCTTCATCCTGTTACAAACAACAGAGAACAAAAGAAGACTAGTGGTTTCTGGACACAGAATATTTGGCCCTTCATATGGATTCACAGGCTGGTTAACTTCTCTGGTAAAAACATGGAACTACCAGGAACTTTACCAAAATCAAGAGATGTATTTCAAATTACTATGACCCTACACTGCTTGAAGTGCTCCACTTTCCTACTCAAAGGTAGCACTGTGAGGAATACTACAGAAGTAGAAAACAAGCAGGACTAGGGATTTCCATTTCACCACCACAACTCTCAGCTTAACGCAATAACAGAAATCTAAACTGAACTTCACACAACATGAACTAATGATGGTATCCTTTTTTTTTTTTTTTACTTTATTTAAGTAAGCTTATTTTTGTACATTGTGCTGTTATGTTTTCATTTGACATGTTCATCCTTACTCAGGCGGCAAGTTCAACTTTGCTCTGCAAAGAATGATGACAAAGAGGATAGACGGGAAAGCGGAGGAGAGTTTTCATCTTTCAAATTTATTCTCTGCCAGAGGAAGCTAAACCCTCACCTTGGTATATTCTCTACTCAATTTCAGCTCCTTCAGAAAAACATTAACTATGCTGATCTCCTTGTGCAAAGAAAGATCACAATTTAAAGACACACAGCTAGACAAAAAAGATTTTTCCAAGTACATCACTTGCAATACACACATCTGCTTCCTTTCATTAAAAACACCCCAACTAAACACAAACAAAAACCTAAACATTCATATCATCCTATGTATTTGAAGCACACATATAAACATATATATACATATATATACATATGTGCTTTACTGAAATAAAAGCAGTTCTAGCTTTAGGTGGTTTAACTGATCAGCAGGCTATCCCAATTCACATCACGAAACTGTATCTGCTGGGTTTTGCTGGGGTAGAGCTCATTTTCTTCACAGTGGCTGGTATGGGGCTGTATTTTGGATTTATGCTGAACATGGGGTTGATAATATAGAGATGGTTTTGTTATTGCTGAGCAGGGCTTACACAGAGCCAAGGCCTTTTCATACTGCCACACTGGTGACACTGGAGATTGGGAAGCTGGGAGGAGACACAGCCAGGACAGGTGACCCCAAGTGACCAAAGGGATATTCCAGACCATATGGCTTCATGCTCAGTATATAAAGCAGGGGGAAGAAGGAAGAAGGGAAGGATGTGTGAAGTAACTCTGTCTTCCCAAGTAACCATTACATGTGATAGGGCCCTGCTCTACTGGAGGTGGCTGAACACCAGCCTGCCCATGGGAAGCAGTGGTTTCACTTTGCTTGCGTGTGCTGCTTTTGCTCTACCTATTAAACTGCCTTTATCTCACCCCAGAAGTTTTCTACCTCTTACCCTTCCGATTCTCTCCCCAGTCCTGCTGGTGGGGGAATGAGTGAGCAGCTGCATGGGGCTTGGTGGCTGGCTGGGGTGAAACCACTACACTGTACAACACCATAACTAAGAAAAAAAATTCCAGCTACTAATATAGCACATCCAGAGTCCTGTCTGTACAGGAACATCACCAGTGAAATTGCAAGGGATTTCAGACACCAAGGAAGCCTTTTGGAGTTGTATGCATCCTTGTTGTGTCCTCCATTGTCCCCATACCCTGATCCAGCACTGCTGGGAACGTGTTTATGTTCCTGGTAAGAAACTTAAAGCAAAATATTTCTGACTCCAGAAATTACTAAGGTCAAAGTAAGACATGTTGCTACTGTGCCTTTACACGCTTTAATAAAGAAAAGCTTGAAGAGATACTCCCTGGTTACTTCATGACCCACTCAAAGCCTAAATTAAATATTCTTCACTAGCTAAGCCTCACTGCTCAGAAGTGTGAAAAAGAAACTTTTGCAAACCTAATTAACAAGCAAATTAGCATTCTCTTAGATCATATCCACAGAGAGTTTGTTTTTACATTTCTAGTGTGGCTCACTGCTTAACTGCTACTGACTCAAGTATTAGCATTTAATTTGTGATGCAATACCAAAACTGTTTCTATGCCCATTCCACATGATTGCTTATAAACAATGTTTACTTCTGCCTGTTCAGAGAAGCATTCTTTCTTCTGTGAGTATAAAGAAACTCCCAAATAAAATGCATTTCACTCCTCTTCAGTCACCTTATCAGACAGGAAAGTCTGATGTGTGAGTGTTACCAGCTCTGATCACAGTTTTCTCAATCTCACCATATCCATGGCACCTCAGCTCTGAGTATTTTGCCATGTGAAGATTTCAAAAATGTTGTACCCTTCACAGTTGAGGGGAAAAAATTGACAATTGCATGCTCAACGCTCAAAATCAGAAAGTGAATCCATTTGTTTTGTGTTTTTAATGCTTTAAAAGCCATAACTTGAGTGAATCTCACAACTGAGGGCCTGCACCATGACATTTCAACTCTTAGGCTGGCAATGCTGAAAACATAAAAAGGCTTCACTTTTACATTAAGAAATGTTACCTGCTCTGTCTGTCATTCTGCCACGCGATACATTCCACACCCTGTGCACTCATGCAAACACAAAGCAAGGCCTTGACCTCGTCCCTGGCTCTCACATGAAGACACAAGGAACTCCATAAAACCCCATTAGAAGTAAATAGGTCTTGGCCAGCATACAACTGCAGAGCCAAATCCTAAGACCATCAATGGCACTGTGAATGCTATGAAGGTGGTGAATTCCTGCGTCCTGGTTCCCCTTACTCCTTCAGTTGTCCTTCAGACAACTGCTTTCTTCCTCTTTTTGTTGTGTGTTTTTTTTCTCCAGAATTAAGAATAATTTCTGATCTTATTTCCATACAACACCTGCTCCCTGCTCTGTACAGTTTGGTTGCTGGAACCACTCAAACTAGTACTGCCACTGATGCCTCTCTATCGTAAGAAAGAATTTCCTCCAGTACAGCTCACCCACAACAAACAACCCAAAGGCCAATACCAACACCAGTCTAATAAACCCCAGACAAAAGCTAAGGCTGCTTATGCCGAGTGCACTTATATCCGATTAACCTTCTTAATGATTTTTTACCCTCCCTAAGACATTCTGAAGAGTCCTTCTCCTTTTTGGGACTGTCCATCATCCAAGACTTGAAAAGTCTTTTTAGAAGTTTTGTTACCAAGCCAAGATGGTATTTTGTCATATTTTATCCCTCTGTATGCATTTTTTTTCCTTTAAACAGCCCTAAGCATTTTCATAGCCCTGCAATTTCTTTTTCTATTCCCCTAATCTCAAATTATACAAAAAAGGATATGATTACAGTGCCAAGTAGCCAAACAAAACCTTTAGGACATCACTGCTGTACAAACCCCCCCTTCCTGTTACAGCCCATCTGTGAGCTAAGATTTTGGTTCTCAGCAACAACTTGGGGTAATGCCATGGCATGCAAATACATTCCACTTTCTGAAGCAAGATCCCATCACCTATTACTTTACACAGTAAAGTAATCAAACCATCCTGCTCTGAATTATACCGAGATTTCTACCATGTTTTCATTTGAAAATAATAAATCCTCTGCTAATATAAGAACATAAAACATGGTTCACTTGCACCCACACTCCACCTGGCAGAATGATACTGAGAAAAGTAACACCAAGACAATCCAGGTAGTGCTACCCACTAACACTCAATACTTGGTGACAACTCTGACAAAACCTGCAGTGAAACAGAAAGTCAGATGTACACTTCTCTCAAGAGCTTCTGATCCACATTCTCAGTGAAGACATACCACTCCACAAACGAAGGACCCCAAAAAAACTCCTAAGAAACATGTGGGAGTATCTTCCCTTTCTAGCCACGTGTCTATCTCACCATACCAAACTGTCAGCTCCGAAGGTTTTGCTTTTTTTTTTTTACAACTGCTCATTGACATAGCTGTTTTCAGTTAAGGATCAATTTTGGTAACTCCCCCTGAAACTCTGAAACTCTTCCCTACAAGGCCTCAAATGCACATTCAAAATCAGAACTGGTATGGCCACTAGTAAGAAAATGGATGATTCAATAGAGAGATCAGCTTTATAGTTCAAAGGGTCTGACTTCTCTAAGGTAGGTGTCTTAGAACTGGAATAAGAAGCTTAAGTTACCCATGTAACTGATGAATATCCACTCAACCTGAAAAAGTAGGAGTTTACCTCTTACATGCTTTCAGTGTAACATAAAATTTCTCTAGAGTAAGAGAGAAAGGGATGAAATAAGCCACCTGGAAAATCCACTTCTTCCATGTGTTTTCAAATGCATTATTGTCTATATACTAAGTTAGCCAACCTGACCAAAGCTTTTCTCTCCTTGTATTGTAACAAAAATGCATGACATGGAAATAACAATATTTGTGAAGATATAAGAACTAAACATTCTATTAATGTATATCTAACTGCTGTAATTCAGATGCATCCATCTTATCTTCCTCTGGCATTTCTTAATATTTGCACAGAAATGTGAAGCTATCTGCCTTCCCTACCATTCAACACCCTTTATTGTTTATTTCTCCCACACAATTCCCTCCTTCCTAGCACAACACTGTTCCATCGCTTTTGAAATTTCAGAAGCTATTTTTTTACATGTGCTGCAGTAAGTTCCGCAAATCTGTTCCTATTCTGTGGTATGACAGAAGCATTAGAAGTCACATGCTTAAGACAGGCTGAAATCCATCACCAGATAGTGATGAAATACTAAAACCAGCAAAGCAATCAAAACCATTCTCCCTCAAAAGAGAAACATCCCAAAAGATGACATGTAGCTCTCACTGGAATAATCCAATTCCAAAGAAAGTGCAAACTTTTTTTTTCCCCCCTAAATCTCAATACAGACAGTTTTGCTTCCACAATCACAGCTTTGCTCAACAGGTAGGGAGAGAAAAAAGAAAAAGAAAAAACTTACTCCATAAAAAAGACAAAAAAATTCCCTGCTGTTCAAAAATATCATCACAATTGTCAAAAATTATGGCAATTGTACATTTCCACACAGAACAAAAATCAGAAAATTTTGCCCCAGAGCTGTTCATGGGGAAAAAATAAAGGATGTAGGTCATCTTCACTCACAAAAGACTTAAGGGAAAGAAAGAAAAAAAAAATCTGCTGCATATTTAGAGCAAAGCAAATAGAATAGGAACAAGACCTACTCTTCTTTTGACAGGACTAAGCTGCGCTCCGCACCTGTTTCAAAAGCCTCGGTACCAGCCAAGAGCTCCAAGCAGGTGTAAGGCAGTTCCCCCAGCAGTGACACCAGCACCTGAGATCAAAGCCATGGCCTCTTCACCAAGACATTACTATCAAGTCCTCCCAGCAGCCACCAAGTCCCTGTTTGTACCAACTTTTAGAGAGAGAGAGGAAGAAAAAGGCATCCAGTATGTGAGCGAAATCCTACTTCAGCTGAGCAACAAATCTGCTACTTTCTGACTAACTCTCATGAAAAAGGAGGTATGTTGAGCTGGGCAAGGGGCATAGGGAATAACCAAGAATTCCCCATACCATTCAGCTTCCTTAAGGTCCAAGCAGAAAAGACAAGTTCCCTCAATCCTTACAGTTACATATCTGAACACTTTAATAGGCATGTGTATGACAATCAAATTAGCACCACCCCTCCAAAAACTCCTTTTGTGAGTATCAAATCAACATAGAGGGTTTAAACAAGCCACGGAGTCAGGAAATGCTACACAACACTAACCCAAGAGTTTTACACAGTATTTCCCATTCCTTCTTCACCTGTTAAGCTCTGATACAGTAACAGCAAAAAGACTGAGATATTCAACAACTGTGCTACAGATCTTTACTTAATTATTTCAACTTTGCTTAAATAATCATCCCCATCATCTGACATGTGACCCAAACACAGAGAGTCTGTAAGTCCTGTGTCATTTTCCTCTGTCAAAAAAGAAAAAGGAAGGTGCTGTACACACTTACCTGTAATATCACAGAAGAACAGGGGACGTGGCCAACAAGCAAAAACCTTGCACTACTGCATCACCAAACATGGGTTGCTTGCCAAACAGATGCTCTCAAGGGTGGATCACCAATAATGCATACTCAGTCTTGCAAAGCTTTCAGTGCTCTCACCTGAGCCAAGGAGCTGCTCTGGTGTCAGCACCAATGACTTCAGTTAAAATGTTACAAGCCACCAGCAGAATTTTGTACACAACATCAGCAGCTTTGGCAAGGAGAGCACAAATAGGAATTCAGCAACACTTTCTACGCTGTCTGTGGGGCAGCTGGTTAAAACCAATGTGCCCAGGGGCCTTAAGTAATTATGTCCTGTCCTCTCCTACGCAGCCTGGACAAGGTGTGAACAGCCCAGCAGCAGGATGTAAAGATGACAGGAGCTACACAAGAGTGAAACTGTTTATTACAAGACGAAAACTGTAAACCAAATGACAAAGTTAAAGTGAGCTGTTCTGGGGGATGTGACAATCTTACATCAGCACACCTCAATCCTTCAACACTGGAGGCTTATGGTTATAACTCAAGCTGTTGGTCACTCAGGACAAGTAAGTAACAAAAAAGTATTTAAAACAATCAGCATTACAAATACCTCAAAGAAAATGATACTATTAAGTATTTGTCACAACTTGGACATTTTAAATAGTGTACTACTGCAATTAGCAACACTATCACCAAAAAAGAATCATGAAGGAAACCAGTGAAGTTAGTAGCTTCTGTACTATAGCCATGAAGACATAATTTGTTTTCCCCCTACACACTTATCCAAAAATTGTACTATGGACCAACAAAAATTCTATTTCCCATTGCCAAACACAAGTTTCATTCTAGTAACATACCATATGAATAGACTTCCATGGTTCTAATTATCAGAAAAACAAGCAAGCACCAGGGGGTAAATTGTGAGTTAGATGTATGGTTTCTCACAGCATACTTTATCTGCCCTCTCAAAAATCTGTTTATTTTGGACAAATGACACAAGACTTCCCCACGGCAGGAAGTCCTGCAAGTCAAAGGCCACTGCTGAAACACTATTTCCACTATTTTGCAATAGGAACTTAAAAATCACTTGCAAAGATGAACGAAACTGCTAATTAACATGAGCAGATTTGTCCTTTGGCAATTTACCCAACAGAGAGGAAATTACTGGCTTTTCTTTACATTCTTCAGCTTAGCACATCTTCAAAAACCCAAGTGAATCCCCAGAACCCAATGCCACAGAACAGTTAAAAACGTTTGGGAAGTGAAACCCCGTGTTCCAACACCAAAGTTTCCAAACAATCTCATGACAGTCCTGAGCATTTCAAAGGGCAAGCAGAATATCTGCCCACGCTCACCCCCATACCCTGCACACAAAGCACCACAGAAGTTTTCTGTATGCTAAAAAAATCTCACTGAACGCTTGCAGAAAACTATGAAATAGTTAATGTGAGGCTGGTGGGTGGGAAATGCGTTGCTGAATTCCTCTAACAGCAACACACACATATACATCCTGAAGACCTGCTTGCCTTGCATACTTCTGGCAGTTTGGCTCCAGTAAACCAGAGCTAAACACCAAGGTTTCCATACCCACAGATGGCTGTTGGCTTAACTTCTCGGACAACTCATGCAGCAAGATGCAACAAGATAATACAGCCTTCTGATCTAAAACTGTTATTTCCACATCAAAAATACTAAGAATTATAATTATTTTGTAATTTAGCACCCTTCTGTTTTGAAGGAAAGAAATAAGAGTTCCTTTCCCATAGTACTATGTTTTATCACTACAGTAGATACTGATGCACTGAACTGTAAATAAACAACTGACCAGATACACCAGCCCTTACTTAAACCCTGACATAGAAATGTTATATTTTTAAATGGGTGCTGAAGATATTAAAAATCACAGCAGCACTGTGCTTAACTTGCTTCAATTAGATAATCAGCTGGCTAAGAGATCCAATATGACTATATAACCCAAAACATACTACATTTTTTATTCCTAGTCTAGCAGCCTAAAAACTGCCCAGCAAATTGGAAGAGCAAACACATCAGTTCCTAGCAAACACACACCAAACTGAAGAATACTATTCACTGACCTCTGGTCTACCACCACTGATATTTGAGGGCTTCTTCTACCCAAAACACCTTGCTATCAACAGTGTTAAGAATTCCAGAGCTGGCTCCAACTGAGCTCAACACACCCACACCATATAATGAGGAGATACCCACTCATACTCCAAACATGCAGCCAAAGTTAGATTACCAGCACTTGGAGCAAAGGCACAACGCTACATTAACACAGACACATGTTTCCAGCACCCAGTAAGTCCTGCACCATAAACACGCCTGCCTTTAACCTAAAAGCACAGAAAGGGATTTGGCTGCCTTACTGCCACTGATCAGTTCCCACAGCAGGGCAGTTTCCTATTTGCAAAGGCTGTAAGTTTACCAAGACTGCACAGACTGAGGGAAACACTGCAGAAACACCAGTTCATGCAAAATGTACAGTCTGTTCACATAGCCTACTTCAACATACTGCTAGCTTGTCACCAAATGTGCCAAGGATGCAATCAAGCTGGCTCTCTGCAGAGCCTGACTGAATCCATAGGAGTCTGTGAGCTCAGAAACATCCTACAGCTGTACAGCCATAACTGGGCACAGGGGTAAGCACAGGCATCAGGGAGCAACACAGCTCTGGTGCAGAAAAATAACTCGTGTTTGCTACAACACGCAATACATGGACACACACAGACCTTGTCACAAACCTGAACTGCCAAGAAACCTAAATTCAATCATTAAAGTAAGGCCAGGACTCACAGGTCTACACTGAAACCGTGTGAGTTACTCTGGTTAGCTAAGAAATTATTCATTAAAACCGCAGGTCAAAATAAACACATCTAGTCCTGTGCACTATCTCTTCCATAAGTCTTTCCCTATGCAGGCAACATAAGCACAGCTAGAAATTATGGTTCTAATCTTCAAGGTGAACATCGCGCTGGATTCTCAGCACCCAGCACCACTGACTGGTCTCTATGAAAACCCCTCCACGTACGTGTATCACCTCCCACAACTGCAGGGCAAAACCCCACGCTGCAGAGATGCAGCAGGTACCTCACCACCTCCGCAAATCCCCCCGCACCGTGTCCCGAACCCCCTGGGAGCCGCAACATCCCTGTCCCCGGGGACGCGCCGGGGACAAACCCGTCGGGTGCTACAACTTCAATGTCCCCGCCGCACCGCGGGGTCGGCAGCTCGAGACTGCCGCCAAAATAACCCCGTACGTCAAAAATAAAAATAAAACGACGGGGGGAAAACCCGACCCGACCCCCGGCCCGGGAGCCGCTCGGTGCCGCGCCGGCCCGGGGCGAAGGGCGACTCCCCCCGCACTCCCCGCCGGCCCTGTCAGGGCCGGGGCCGCCGGGCCCCTCCCGCTCCCCGCCGAGGCTCCCGCGGGAGAACCGCCCGCCCCAGCCACAACAAAGGCGGCCGGGGCGGCCCAGCGCCCGCGGGGCTCCGCCGCGACCCCCGGGCTTCCCGCGGGCCCCCCCGGCTGCGGCCCCGGCACAGCCCCTGCGCTAGAGCCGGAGGTGGGCTGCCCGCGCAGTGACAATG
>NW_020884908.1:5553111-5626035 GCF_003945725.1 Corapipo altera
CGGCGCGGCGGCCGCGGCCGGGCGGTGCGGGCCGGGCTGGGAGGGCGGCTCCCCCCGGGCGGGCTCCGGCGGGAGGCGCCGCCGCCGCCGCTGCTGCACCGTCCGGACGCCGGGGTCGTCCCGGCCCCATCAAGGCCGGGCCGGGCCGAGGGGGCCGCGGAGGGAGCGGGGCCGCTCCCCGCGGCGGCTGGTGGCCATCTTAGTCCTCCTCCTCCTCCTCGGCGCCGAGTGCCCCCTCCCCGCCCGGCTGCCAGCGCTGCCTCCTCCCTCTGCTCCTCCTCCTCCTCCCTCTCCTCCTCCTGCTCCCGGCTGGCTGCGGTTGTTCCCGCGGCCCGGCGAGGCCGCCAGGGAAAAGCCGGTCCGTCCTGGCAGGCCTGGGGTCGCCTTTTTAGTTCTGGGCCTTTTTACAGTTCTCTCACCTTTCCAGAGCGGTGGGTTTGGCTTCTCCTCGTTGTCTGACAGGAATCCCGCTCCTCTAGCGCTGACCGCCGGTGTCCTCTCCCCTCTGTCCCACCGCCATCCCCGGCAACACAGGCCCGAGCAGCTGATACGCCGGGAGAAGCCGTCCCGGGCAGGAACCTGGATGTGGGATGGGGAAGGGAATGCAGGTCAATGCCGGAGCAAATAAGCCACCCTCGGGTTGGGGTTTAGGTGCTTTCCGTTTGCTTTTAGTCAGGCGTACATCTAGGGAAAATCCACTGGATATCCCTAGTGTCGACCATCTGTGCTGGCCGACTGGTCTCATCCATAGAATCTGGATGTTTAAACACAGAAATTACCTTTTTCCTACTTAATCCAGAAGTTCAGTTAAATTCCCAACGGCCAAAGGACTCCTTTTTGTCAGCAGAACAAAGCAAGAGTTCAGCCAGGTGCTGGGCACACAGCACAGGGAGTCATTGCAACCCCAAGGCAAGCTTCATCCACCTGGATAGTCCCGAGGAACAGTGCAAAGCTGTGTCCACACGTGTGTGACCAGATACCTTTCTGCCTTTTTCTAGTCACTTATAAACTTGCCTCCTTCAAGAAAGCAGCTGCTAACAGCCATTCTCCCCCAGCAGGTTTTTTGAGGGTATTTTTTCATTTACAAAATCCTTTCTGAAGTCTTCATTGAAAAAACAAAATAGCATTTGGGAGAATCTGGCTGCAGGGGTAAAAGCTGCAATAAACAATGCACAAACCATCCGAGACCTCTGTGTTTCACTCTGTGTTTCACTGGCAAATTATCACAAGCACCAGGAAGCAGGACTATTGCCTCTTGCCTCTGCTACAGGGGTTTATTAAACAAAGCTGTGTACTCTGTTGTGCTTGAGGACAAATGGAGTAAACACCATTTATCCATTCTTCCTCTTCTGACCGTTAGCATCAAACATGTAAATCCACCTCATGTTTTTAATGGCTGATGTACTGCTGTTTAGCAGTGGAAATCATCCTGGTCCCATTCAGGTGGTGAAAACTCTCTGCTTAAGACTTACAAATTGTCTTGAGTGAGGCTAACTCTAATTCAGCTGCTCAGGAGCACTCACTGAAGACAAAAGTGTAATTCCAAACAAACAAAGCCTACTTCTCCCAACCGACAAAACAAAATAAGCAAGAACAACTGTGTATCTTCCTTGCCTACACTATACAATGCCAGGTTTGCTTGTTAAAGGTGTTTTCAGACATCCTAAATTCACTGTATTAGCCCGAGCAACATCCAGCCCAACTCAGGAGAACAGGCTATGGTTCGAGTTAGAGTGGGGATGACTGTCCCTGTATATTTTCCTGTGCAGGATTATCAGTGAAGAATATGCACCGAGGGAGAAATCATGTGCAGTATGTCAACCATAGTCCTACCACAGCCACTGTAATATGATCAGAAGAAGCTCTTAGACAGTTGGTATTCTCATTTCCCTGGAAAAAAAAACTTAAATTTTATGCCATGTATATCTTGTTTTCTCCCTCCTAATGAAATGCCTACTTTTGCCTAGCTTTTGGACACAGAGCATTTTAACAGCTTCTTCCCAACCTCCCTTTGCAGCCTCCTCTTCCCCATCACATGCTAATACAAGTAATTGTCACTGTCTGCTATGGAAAAAAAAATGGTGTTCTATGGCTAAGGCCATATGAGAAATGTTACAAGAACAGGAAGGGAAAGTGAGGATGGTCAAAACATGAAACTACAGACTTGCTTTCAGGGCATAACTTTTTGAGGGCACTCACCATGTTTTATATGCATCATGGTGTAACGTATACACAGAAGGAAAAGTATGAGTGACATACCAGACTGAAATAATTTGCCCCTGGATTGAATGCTAAACTCAGAGCCAGTGGAGAGTATTTTTCTGCTACAGAACAGCCAAAGTCTGTGTCTCAGCCCATTCAGAGCTAGCATGCATTGAATTTTTACAGGTGCATTCTCCTTAACATGTAAGCCATGCCAGTCTAGTAGCAAGAACGCAATGCACTCTACTAGGTGGAATTTGGCCCTATCTGGTCTATTTTCATTCTGGACTGCAGCAAAGGGAAGCATTGATTTCATCAGCTTGTTCCAACAGTTATTTCACTTACTGTGCAAGATGCAGTCTGTGAATGGTACATGGCAGTTACACTTCACAAAACAAACAATCTTCTCTCTGTAATTTATGCGTAGAAGGGTACTTGAATCTTTCATATGTAAACGATTAACAAGACCTATCTTAGCCAGCTCTACTGAGTAGGAACCAAAGCTAACAGAGATAGTGCTGTTCCTGATTCATTACTGGTAGTGGGAAATCAGAAAAATCCCCCAGGATGGCAGTGGGAGTGGAGTTGCACAGACAGCTGTGTGCCAGATACACGTTTTGCTGCATGCCAGCTTATATTTCTTTCTTCTTGTGCAGCTAATGTTCATTGCATTCCTATTTATAGTTCCCATCTTTCGGTCAGTTGTCACTGCTCCAAAAGAAATAATGGCAAGCTGTAATGTTCCATACTGAGTGACACCAAACACTCCTTTTACGTCCTCAACATCTCTCCTCTTGCAAAGCTCATCAGAGGTACCTACTCCTCTTTCTCAGAAGAGATGCAGGATAGTAATTACAGTGCTATAGTTAGACAAAAGAAAGTGTTTACAATTAATCTTTCTTCCACTTTCCAAAGCAACTGTGCACAAGGGATTGCATCATTCATTAAAAACCGTGGAGATATATTTAAATTTCTTTGCCTCCTTTATTAGAAGGCAAGGTGAAACCCAGACAATTGTCTTTCAGAGGTGTAATGCTGCACAGCTTTCAGGTGAGATACTCACATACTTCCATTGCCTTTATTTCACACATCTTGGGCGGTGAAGTTACATCTGTCCTGTTTGCATATATTAGCTAGTACCAAAGTACAGGCAAATCCAGAACTGGAAAGAAATTGCTACAAGGAAGTGAAATAAAATTGGAAGAATTTTAGCCATTTTTTTCATTAACATTTTCTCAACAGAAGAAAATAGCACTGTTTTCCAAATTTACACAGCCTAACATTTTCATCATACAAGATTCTTTTGACTTCCTTTGAGAAGTGCTCTTCCCTCTCTCCTTCTTGCTTGTTGATAGATAATTTTTGGCATTAAATAACAGGAAGGGTGGAGCACTGAAGGGTCTAGTGCCCCTGTCTTGTGACAATCATGTTGAATTTGGCTGAAATTCGGAAAATTAAAAAAAAGTAAATTCCCTTGTTACATATGTTCTTCAGAAAAATAATGGCCCGTTTGTCAGAAGTTAGTAAATTAAACAATTCCCAAATAGTCTACTGCTGAGCTCATAGCATTTGTAAAGCATTAAAACAGTCACCACAGCAGAAACACCAGCAACCTGATGGAGTAACAAAGAAAGCAGCAGCCAGGGCTACTCCTCCTTCACCCTCTGGGGCCCAGGAATCCAGCCCCACTTTGGATAAACAGTCTTTCTTCTGCTGTCTGTCGATGTTAGTCACACAGCTCAAATAAATAAACATTTGCATCCCAGTGCTTCAGAATCAGAGTTCAAAGGTGGATAATTTATGAGTAGTTTGTTACAGCTGGACATAATATGTGGGTTTTTTTTTTCTTCTATGGAAAAACCTCTGATAAAACAGCGTTGAAAGCAAGAACATGAGGATTAGGGGAAGAAGCACACAGGGGAGAGTGTGACAATAGAATTCCCAGCCCACAAACCTTTAGGCCATGTCTGTAACTGTAAAAGAAACCATAGCTTGCAGTTCTCAAAAAAAACCTCTGTAGTTCTTGCTACAAAGGTTACTCATCATACATAACTTGTGTACAATGAAATATTATTAGAAGATTCAAAGAATAAAGCATTGATAAAAAAGGACACATGCCAAACTTGCTTGCAAACAAGTATTACATTGTGCATGTGTGTGTATGGGAAATGAAAAAGAATAGCAAATAAACTGCATGCTACTTAATATTTAGAGAATATTGAAAATTTAGAGGTCAGAGCCATATTCACTGGGTTTAAATTGTTACGTGCCTGTATGCTAATGATTCTTATGGACTCTCGGACCTGCACAGGCAAAAGGCAACCTAGATTTCAAGTGCCTGGATTGTGTTCAGGCCACTGGAATGTGATTCTGCACATCCAATGAAAGTAGGGAAAAGGAGCAGGTGGCAACAGAGAAGGTGCAGTTCAGTTGAGGTCATGGTGGCTTACGCAGCCTCAAAGCCTGATGATCCCAGGAGTGAATCCGAGAGGATGAGATCACACTCAGAGTGAGGGAAAAATGCTGCCATCTGGTGCCTCTGGAGAAAAAAAAAAAAAGGGATTATGTTGATGGTTTGCTTCACTTGCAGTGGTGTCAGTGCTGCTGGTTCAGTCCTACAGACCTCCAGATATCTTTTTGTTGTTCAGAGGTGTTACCGTTCCACATGGCATATAAAAAACTAGCTTGTGAAGGCTTATGTTGAATCTCAAAACGAACAGGCTGAAAAAGTGCATTTTACGATGGTTTGCCCGGAAAAGGACTATCTGTATTAATGTAGTCTTTAAGGCAATTTTAGGAAAGATGGTTTTAAACAAAGTCACTTATGTCTGAGAATAGCATGCACCTTATTTATTTTGATGAAGTTATGCATATTCACATCAAGAGATTGCAAAATGCTCTCCTATCACAAATCCCATATATACTTATTTTACTACTGTGTAGCAGAAGAAACTTGGAAGTCTGTAAAGTACATCTGAAAAAGAATGAAGAAGCTGCTGTTTGCTATCAGGTTGTGTGAAAAAGTTTAAGAGAACAAGAATTCAATGCATTTCTTTTGCAGAACTGGATTTGACCTTGACCATCACTGCACAACCTCTAATGCCCACTATTTTATCCTGTGAGCATTGTAGATTATACTTAGTGCATGTCAGAAGCCTCAGAGGATACAGGACCAGACACCAAACACCACTTATTTTTATGATTTGCCTTTTACATCAGCCTGTTTTGGATTGTTGTTGATACAGCCTCAGAGGATGTGCCAAATATGTACTGAGACACTCTACAGTGTTAGAATGAGGGAGTGTTATTTTTGTCTAAGATATTTTTATTTTTACAGGCTTTCACAGAAAGCCATAATGGTAGCTTGGAGAGATTGAAATGACTGATCAAATAAAAACCCATACATCGCTCTATTTTAGATGTACCAGTAATAAAGATAGCTCTTTCTGGGAACTTAAATTTGTTTATCCCTTGACCAGTGGAAAATCTGAGGGCCACAGGTCAGCTTCCCACTGGAAGAAAACTGAGTAAAGTGGGTTATGTACCTTATTTATTTTTAGACACATCATTTTTGTAACAAAATGGTCACAAAACCTCAGGCATGAAATCCACTCTTGCAGATAAACTAACTCCCACAGCACCATTGATTTCCCAGGAAGATACTCTAATCCAAGAACAGCTTCAAAGTCATGGAGTAATCCAAGGACCAGACAGCCTTCCAAAGGATTTATTGTAAAACTTTGCAGAGCAAAGAGAAGGAATATGTTTGCCAGCAAAGAAAAGAGATTCGTAAAGTTATAACTAAAAAGGCCTTGGTTGTAACTGCCTTAACATGTACTTTCCCAGTTCAGCCCTAGTATTTGATTTATCAAGATGCAAATTCACTGCTAGCTTCCTCTCTTCCAATGAGTGACTGATGCAGCCAGACAAAGTCATAGGTTTTTGTTATGCATACCTGCAGACAACCTGAGGCTGTCATGGCACAGACTTCGTTAAGTACAGAAAATTGTGAGACGAAATAAATTGAGAGCACCTCATTTCCTAAGTCATGAGGGGACTGCTTTTATTCCAGCTTTCAAAGAGTGGACAAGTAATTATCAAGGAACACGTTAGTTAAAAATATTTATTATTTCTTACTGTTTATTATTATTTACCATGCCCTTTGAAAACAATAAGCCAGGTTAACCTTTTTACTAAATTACTAACATTCTCTGAAAAAAAGGAAGAGTTACTGGATGAGTGTATGAAGCTTGATGTCACTTCAGAAAGGCTATTCCAGAAACTTGCTCTTTCCATGGTACCATACTTCTTCAATTTAGTTCCTAGCCTTAATGTATTTTACGGTCACCTTATACACATTTGTTCCTAAACCCCCTATGTTTTCATTCAAAATGGAGCTAGATCCTCACATGACTAATGTTGCACTGGAAGAACTTGGAATTTCTTCCTCTTCAACAGCATTAGAATAGCTTGTGGGTACACAGAGGGAGTCTGGTGCTTTTAGATGTGTACATAGCTTACGGTAGAGGAGTAATTTCTTTGACAGTCCCTTGCCCATGAATAAATCAGGCAACTTGAAGCCTTTCTAATATTATTAGCCATGTCATATAAAACTAGTTTCAAGAAACAACAAAAAAAATTTCTCAGTGCCTGTGGCAGCCTTGTTAATGGCAACTTCCATCATCAATCTCCCTTCAAGTTACAGTTTGGGAAGGGAATTTCATTTTGCTTCACACAGAAAAGCATTTTTGGTGCATCCTCCGTCTCCAAGTAGAGTAACTGTATCACGTCAGCCAGGTGATTCAAAGAGATTTCTTATTAGCCAAACTTTTGACTATTCCCAAAGGAGATAAGAGTTTTTGTAGTAGATTGCTAGGTGGCTAAGGAGTACTTCTGAATAAGCCAGGAGAAACATAACTGGAAAGAGCCTGTGTCTTGTCAGAAGGCTTGTATTAACCCAGTATACAGGGTCCACATCTCCACTGGAAAAATGGAAAAACACCACGTTAAGAAAAGGATAACATCCAGCGTCCAGAGAAGTGAATCATAGTAGAGACAAGCTACAGCCTTGGTGTGTTTGCATGGTCTTGAGGATAACAAAACACAGTTCGTGCTATCTATAATCACTTACCCAATGCCTTTGAAAGGACTAGATGTGTTAGTCTCTGGGCCCATGTTACCATGATACCATGCTATTTCCTTACAAACCCAATTAGTTTCTGAGAATATTCTAGCAATTGGTCTACAGTCCTTGCTCAGTGCACCTCATACATTGCAAAATGTAGATTGCAGACTTAAGAGAAAGATTTAAGCTTTTCCTTGAATTATACAGATGGGTACAGATGTGAGCAACATTGTCCATCTGAATATTATTAGCATGTGCTACTTTAAGCATGTAAAAATGACACTTTGCCTTGAGTCACAACAGGAAAGAAGTGACTCCTGGCTTTTTTATGGTTTCATCACTTTAGCCAACCAGCTTTAGCAAAAAAGTTTCTTCTTTTGATAGGGAAAATGAATGTTTAACCAGTTCTGGCAGAAGCCATGTATGAATGTCCCATGGAAAACCTACCACCAGCTTAGTACTTGGGCATCAGCTTTCTTATGCTTTTTATTTAAACTCTTCATGCTTAAATACTTCCTAAAAGAATGGGTTCTTCTCTCAACAACCAATTACCGCTATCAAATATAAAATGTAGCTTCTGAAAATGAACCAGATCCCCAGCTGCAGATTCTGTAACTTTACCTCCTGAGGCAGAAGAAGAGGTTGCAGCTTGATGTAATCCGCTTCTGAAGTTCACGCCAGCCATACATACAGGTTGATCACACACAGGACAGAGTTTGAACACTGCCTTGCAAGATGTACATTCACCCCAACAATAGCAAACATGTGGATTTATTTTATTGCTGATGGATAACATGTGTGAACATGTGAAGACTTGGGTTTGAAAGGCAGCAGTTTCCCTGCATGATTTTAAGCTTACTTTTTTTCCCCTTAAATCAGCTAACCAAAAAGTACAGATACTAGCTTATATATCCATTTTAATTCTCTTATCTATTCCCCTCCATCACGTGATCCTTTCTTCCTCAAAACACACAACAGTTTTGTACCTTGTCAGCAGTAGGAAACCAAGGGCAGGGCCCTCCGGAATTTGATGGCCCTCTGACAGAAGACAGTCCTAAGTGTTACTGCACACTTGCTGTCTCTGCATGAACCACCCTGCTCTCTCAAAACATCCAGTGAAGGCTCCTGGAAAACAGTCCCTTCCCACAAGTTCTTCCTGAGGGTGTTCCTTCATTTGGAGTGCAAATCTTTCCCCTCAACAGATTAGCTTTCTCTCCTCATCACTTCCTCTTGTGCCCTCTGAAGAGATAAACTGCAAACCCTGCAACTAGCTTTTATTTCCTCATTCAGGCACTGATCAGAAAGGCACGGGGATATACTCTTGTCGAGTCATCAGCAGAAAATGCTGACTGTCACAACTGAGAAAAGAGATGGCAGTTCCTGCAAAATCTGTGTTCTGGGAAGTGGCCAATAGAGCTTGAATAACCTCTCTTAGCTGGTTAGTGGGAACATCCACTAGTATGTCTGAAACATTACGTTTTCCAGCAGAGGCTACAGGAAGTAAATCGAGGTAAAGGAGTGATATCTATAAGGAATATAAAGAACATCATATTCAATTGCTTCTAAATATTACAGAGATGGACTTGTGCAGACCACACTTCAGCTGTTCCTTCCCCGTGTTACCTAATGAGAAATCAAGAAAGGAGATTTTTCTTTCTTTTTTGGAGGAAAGCCACAAACCACATTTTTAGGAGAAGACTACTGCTCTGCTTAGCTCTTCTTGTTAAAGCCAAAGAGGTATGAGGCAATGCTTGCAGAAACAGTCATTGCAGTAATTCCCTTCTTCAGCAACTTCAAGAGGTGCCAATCTTTTGGCCATGCAAAGTTATCCCTCCTAAGGAAGTCCTTGATCTAATAGTTTCTATGATTTGTGACACAATATTGAACTATTACCAAAATGAACTTGCCTTCAGTCAGAGATAAGGACTGCAGGAGAAACTGTGCTGGCCTTCAGCCTCTGTGATACAGACTCACCAGTTATGGCGATGAGTCTTCTCATTCTTCTCATCTGCGAATCACAGCTGGTTCTCAAACATACCTATTGCAAGTTTGAGGATAAGACTCCCATGGAAGTGGTCTTCAGTCCAGATTCTACTAGTGCAATGACTGCGAAGGAAAAATGAAGCAAATTTAAATAAATGCCAGGATTAAAGCAGAGAACATCCTGAGTTCACAGCAGAATTCATGCTAACAACTGAATTTGCAGTAGACTCATAGTATTGGAATAATTTAGGGGACTTTAACCTTTATATGCAGTCTTAAACAAGAAATATTAATTGGGAAGAAAATAAATATAAATTTAAATTATGTGATTTGTCTTTTCCTCCATGACTGTCTAAAGACTGGGTGAAGACGAAAAGCAAAACACTCAAATTATGTTGGCTCACGTGCCTCCTAGTACTCTGAGAAAGGAATCACATTTCTGTGACAATTTTCCAGGAGTAAAATAGTTTCTAAATTCAAGGTGATATTGCTTTGTCATCAGGACCCGATGATATACTTGTATCTGCTGTAGAGGATTGTATTACATGACCTGTGATTGCCATTCTGTTCCTATTTCTCTGTCGGACAAACTGCCCATCAGATTTCCTAAAACTGAAAGGTGACTCAACCTCTCTATCCAGAAATAACATTGATATTTTTTGCATGAGTGTAAGGTCTATCTTGCACTGCGATGATAAAATCCTTCCTGAGACACCCAAGGAAGATCTCTACCATGTAGGAGTTTCCATCACTGTTCCTAGAGGCTTACTGAGCAATTCATATGCTTCCCACGTACCACATTTCCACCATCTGCAGGTTTCACGTGGTTTCCAGATGTCCTATTGCCACTAGCAGCCGTTTGTAAAGCAGCCTCCAGAACAGGGCTTTCTCTCACTGTTTCCAGGGCAATGCAACGTTGTAGCCCCAGCTCACCAAAACACCATCTCCAGCCTTGGCAGCATCCCAGCACCTTCTCACCATCAGCCAGAAGGCTAAACTCACCTTGCCTTAATTGCACAAAGCTGCTTCATTTCGGATTTACAGTCATGCCCTGCTTTTCTGCCTTTTGTCGATCTATGGTGCCCCACCAGGATTTTCAGAGCTGAGGCTGCCCTGCCCCCGGCAGCAGCAGACACTCACACACCCCACACCTACAGAAGCTTTCCCTAAATGCCTTTCTGCAGGTGCTATAGGGGTGGCAGTGCCCTGTTGCTGCACACACATGCCAGCATATGTTTCTTTCTGCATGGAAGCAGTAATTCAGAGCAAGAGGAATTGTGTCTAACAGGGTGCATAGGGGATTTTTTGGAGGTGGATTGGAGGGGGAGAGAGCTGCTTGGAAGAGCTAGGTGCCAGGAAAGGAACAGAGCTTTTGGGGGATGGGAATGTTTTATAAGTTGAGAAAAAAATGGAGGTGGCCTGAAGAAGTATCATTTGTGTGCTTGAGCAGGTCCAACTGGGCTGGCCAGCTTCAGTCAGGAAATGCAGTGCACTCCTTCCCGGGGGGCCAGACACAGCACTCTGGTGCGTGTGAGCAGCATCAAGTAGGGGAAGATGTCTCTGAGTTGGCTATTTTGCACAACTGCTTTAATTTTGGTTCATCCCAATCCATATAGAAAAACCTTCATCTGCTTCTTCTATCATTCCCTTTCCAAAATACAGAAAAGGCTTTTGATATGTGTCTGTGTGTGTGGTTTTCGTTTTTGGTTTGTTTTTTTTTTCTCAATAAGCAGATGAGAAGCAGAAGTGGACAGTTCAGAAAGATGGCCTGCCCCAACATTGCAGGAGACATTTGCATGCTGTTGTGAAAAAGATGTGACACCTCAATAGATTACTTGATTTTCAAGTTGTTGTACCTAGACAAGTCATAAGTTAGAAACTCACTTGGTGTTTTAAATAGCTAATTCTGGGAAAGTATCATCTTTCCCTTAGGTTTGGGGAGTTTTGTCTGTGAATACAGCTAATTTAGGCATTATACTGCACTCTCTTAACTGGGTGGGTGTTGGATCAGGAGCTCGCGGCGCTGTGGGACCACCGGGTGGGTGCACTGTGCATTCTCAGTGCCAAGGACTATAGGCTTGCCTTCAGGGTGGCTGGAACCTGAGAATTGCACCTCCAGCACCTAACACCCTAAAAAAAAAAGAAATAAGAAATAAAGGCATTTTTCAAGCTTCTGGCTCTGCTTTGAGGTTTTTTTACAACGCCTTGCAGAGGAGATGCCTGGCACGATGTGTGTTTCACAGCTGAACAAGCGGATCCAAGCAGGAGGGCTGCAGGTTGCAGACAGGAGGGAATTGGTATCTGCTCTAAAGCTGCAAGCAGCTTCTTCTGGGGGAGGGTGCACAACCAAACTTCTTCGTTATTGTACTTGACAAATCAGTGATCAGTGTTCAAAAAAACTAGTCTGGTTTTGTGAAATGAAGGGCTGTTCTCTAAAGACATAGGGAGGAGGTATAGCATCTAGCTTGGTCCTTTTATTCACTCCAAAGGAGACAGGTTTCATTTGAATTATCAGAATATATTCTAATTTTTTTAGTCTGAGGCGAAAGTATTGTTTTTCAAAATACTGCATTCAGCTGTCAGTGTCTTAGAATCCATGGGAATGTACTTGATTTCCAAGTTTCTCCTCAACTGGTCTCTCAAAAGTCTTGCTGTAGGGATTCTTGCTTTAGTGTTTTGTGTGTTTGTTTATAAATAAAAATAATTTAAAGAAACCCAACAGACATCTGTCTTTACAGCCTATCTAAAAAGGAACACAAGTATAAAATGGGTAGGTAGAAAACAAAGCTTAATGCTGATTGGGTTGATTTAGAATGCATTTTCCCAAAAAGCAATTACTGAAACAAGAATGTGAGAACCAGGCTTAAGCAATGTAGAAGTTGCACACCATTTATTAAAAAAAAAAAGTTACTATATTAATCTTCAGTAAAACAATAGTTTAGTCCTTCTCCACTCTAAAAGTCTGAGCAAATATAATATTATTCACCCAACTGTATTCTCACTTAGTTCAAGTTTAATTAAGACTTGTCTTAGTTCAAACAGTAATACTGCATCCGTGATAAAGAGCAAGTTAAAATTCCCCTTGCATTGAACACCATCATGTTCCCAAGAGTTTCAGTGTTAGCTCAAGTTAATTATGTTTAAATTATTTCCTTTGGTGTGCCGATGTAAAGATCATCATCTGACCCCTCAGAGCAGGAGCAGCGAATTAAAGCTTTCTGCCGCTTAGAGCAAAGCCTGCCTTACCACTGCACCCTCGTGGCGGTTTGCCTGCCTTAAATTCTAGCACTGAAGGACTACATTGATAAAAAAAAAAAAATCATTGCTTAGTGACATTGCTTGGTTTCCTATCTCTTAAAATTCTTCCAGGGAGATTTTCAGAGTTCTCACCTTCCAAATATCTTTGTCTGGCAATGGCTGGAAAACAAAAATGACTGAGCACAAATACTCACCTGTGCAAGTTTTCAAGCATAGGATTAAGTGTGTAAAGTGGAAGCAATTTGTGTCTTACAGCACAGACCAATAACTTCCAGGTGAAGCAGTTAAGAAAACACCCATGTTTCTTAGGCAGCATTCCTTTTTGTTTTTAAATGAGCCCTTCAAACAGGGAAGTGGCAGGAGTGGAAGAGACTGGACAAAATTGCTCTCCATTGAATCTGTTTTACAACAAGTTTTCAAACTTTTTAGCCTAGGAACATTCAAGTTACCAGGTGATTGGGACCTTTTTCATATACTGTGAGTATGGGGATGCTCTGGCCACAAAACCAAACCAAACAACCATGAACTAGAAGAATTTGTTTGTAGTTAATGTTATCAAGCCACTGTGAATAAACCATCATTGTGTTAAAGACATGCTAAATCTCTGCACAAATTAAAAAGGAGCCATAGAGTGTACAAAGGGACCTTGTCTGACTCTGACAAATGTTTTCTTCTGACCTTTTGTGGTATGTGAGTTTCTACAGATTGTAAATAAATAAAAATAATTTAAAGCTTTCTCTTAGAGGCTTACACTTTGTGATCTGGTGGCTAGAGATGATGCCACCCACAGCAGAGAGGCCATTCTTTTGTCCTGCTGTACATGAGTCTTCACAGAAAAAAGCTTAAAATCAGCAGAAATCTACAACCTTTTTTTTCTGTCTCACAGCCTCTGTTCAGAAAGGGTGGCACTACATTTTCTGCATACCAGATGAATAAACATGATAACCCCAATGCTGACAAATTATTGAGGAGAACGTACAAGGCAAATACTATGTTGTCTTCTAGCCAAAGCTTCAGAGGATTTTGTCCTTGCTTTAAAGTGAGGTCAAATACACCAATGTCTATATAATAGCACTGTTTTCTATGCCACCCTAGCAGAAGTATGGTTATCTACCAAGTCTTACACTGATTTATTAGATTAGCAAAGATCATTTGGTTTATTAGTTGGTAGAGTGGAGGCTTGTGTCCCCACTCAGTGACATTCTTGACCTTGAGAGCTGCTAGAATTACTAGTACAGCTTGGTTTGGAAGGGCCCTTAATAACCATCTTGTTACAACCCCTTGCCATGGGCAGGGAACTCTCCCTAGGCCAGGTTGTGCAAAGCCCCATCCAACCTGGTCTTGAACACTTCCAGGCATGAAAGTTTAAAGCCATTCCCCCTTTCCTATCACTATATGCCCTTGTAAAAAGTCCTCTTCATCTCTCTTGTAGCCCTTTTGGGCGCTGCAAGGCTGCTAGAAAGTCTCCTCAAAGCTGTCTCTTCTCCAGACTGAACAACCCCAGCTTCCTGTTTTCATAGGAGAGGTGCTCCAGCCTTCTGATCATCCTTGTGACCTCCTCTGGACTCCCTCCAACAGATCCACATCCTTCTCATGTTGGGGGCCTCAAAGCCAGACATAGTACTCTAGGTAGGGTCTCACTAGAGCAGAGGGGCAGAATCACCTCCCTCAACCTGCTGACCATGCTGCTTTTGATGCAGCCCAGAACACATTTGACTTTCTGGGCTGCCAGCACACACTGCTGGCTCATATCAAGCTTCTCACTCACCAACACCCCAAGTCCTTCTCCTCAGAGCTGCTCTCAGTCCATTCTCCACACAGCCCCTATTTGTGCTTGGGATTGCCCCTGGCCAGGTGCAGGACCTTGCACTTGGCCTTGTGGAACTTCATGAGTTTTGCCTGGGGCCACCTCTCCAGCCTGTCAAGGTCCCTTGGGATGGCATCCTGTCTCTCCAGTGTGTTCACCACACCACACAGTTTGATGTCATTGGCAAACCACCATGTCCATGTCACCTACAAACATTTTGAACAACTTCTTTTATAGCTATGCCTTCTGTTTCCTTTTGGATAGGAAGTGTTTGTAAACATGTATTTTTGCCACGTGAAATTACTTTGGTTGCATAATGAGTACAAGTTTACAGCAGAGCAGGCTAAGGTCAAATTTACACGCTGCTTTTGAAAGTACATCTGGCATTAGAAAAGCTGAGGATGCTGCAAGCTGAAGAAAAAGCTTCCCCTCACTTCCATTCACTTTGCTGAGTGATGTTCCATCAGGGCTCATTTCATAGAACCATTTAGGTTGGAAAAGACCTTTAAGACCGAGTCCAACCCAGCACTGCCACGTCCACTACTAAACCATGTTCCTAAATGCCACATCCACGTGTCTTTTAAATGCCTCCAGGGATGGTGACTCAACCACTTCCCTGGGCAGCCTGTTCCAGTGCTTGACAACCCTTTTGGTGAAGAAAGTTTCCTAATATCCACTCTATATCTTCCCTGGTGTAACTCATCCTGTTGCCTGATACTTGGGAAGAGACTGGCCCCCACCTCACAGCCTCCTTTCAGGTAGTTGTAGAGGGCAATAAAATCTTCCCTGAGCCTACTTTTCTCCAGGCTAAACACCCCAGCTCCCTCAGCCACTCTTCATCAGACTTGTGCTCCAGTCCCTTCCCCAGCTCCGTTGCCCTTCTCTGGACACGTTCCAGGACCTCAATGTCTTTCTTGTAGTGAGGACCCCAAACTGAACAGAGGATTCGAGCTGTGTCCTCACTAATGCCAGATACAGGGGCACTTGCCCAGCTTTAGCGCGGCTCCTTTTCCTCGCTGGGGTGTTACTCAACCCTGTTGCACCGTGCCCGGTGGGGCAGTCCCCGCCGCGTTTGTGTCCCCTGCAGACGCAGGGACCGATCCCGCTCTCCGCTCGCCGCTGGGGAACCGCCAGGTCCGTCCTCCCGCAGCGCATCCTGGTTCGCCGGGCGGGACGGTGAGATGCGGCGGGATGCGCGGGCAGCGGGGACCCCTAGTGGTACCGCGGCCCGGCCGGGAGAGGTTTTAGGTCCTGCTGCTTGGTGTAGGTGCCTGGTGAAATGCTTGTGGAAAAAGTGGAATCTGTCTCTTTGGACCATGCGGTCTGCTTTGTTCAAAAGAGGGAAGAAACAAGTTCAGTGGGAGTGAAAGCAAAAACCGGAGTCTGCAAAGTAAGCCTCTTTGCAGGTGATAAACACTTGTTATTTACCCTATTTGAGTCTTACAGACTGAGACTAAAAAAGGGAGAGCAACAGTTAGAGAGGAAAAGGTAAATGATGAAACGGGATGCATTCAATCCAACAAAGGCCTCACCTGAGTGTCCTGTGTCTGATACAGACATTAAGCAGTTGGCAACGAAAGCACTTAAGATACTCCAGATACTCTTCTGGCCTCAAAATTTTCAGTTCATCCTAGGCCACATGCTGGTGTATGACCAGACATGCCTTTTACCCATAGGGTGCAGTGGTGCGGTGCAGTGCAGTGGCTGGCCCCAAGAGAGGGAGGCTCATCCCTCTGTCCTGTTCCATTCCATCCCATCCCATCCCATCCTATACTGTCCTTGGCATGCACCTGCCCAGGTGTGTCATGAAGCCACCAAGACTGTGTCAGGAAATCAAGCTGCTCCTTGCCCTCCTGCTGCGGGAGCTCCTTCCCCTCCAGGCTGTCCTGCTGCCATGGCAGAGCATCTTTGCTCCACAGAGCCCTGAGGTTGGGGAGGGTCTGGCCACTCCTCTCCAGCCCCTGCGGAGGCTCCATCTTGTTTGGCACAATGGTTGGGTGGTTCCTGGTGCCCTGCAAGCTCTGTTGGCTGGGGAGCAGTGGCAGCCTGTCCCCATGGAGGGATGAGGCCTGGCCCAGGCTCTCCTGAGGTGCTGCATGTTGCTGCCTGTGGCCCAATCAGGATCCAATATGTGATTCTATGGCTAATTTCAAAACATTTTGGGCCTGCATCCAACAGACACAGTATTATGGAATCCCTCACACCCACTACCCATTAAAGAAGACTCCGATCCTTGGGATTCATGGGATGGGGACAGTAACAAATGAGAATTGGGTTAATAATTGCAACTAGATTTGCATTTTTAATGATTGGGATAGTTACTATGCACTGTATGATCACTCATTTTATTGCTTCTCCTGTTCCTGTCTTTTCTTTCTATCAATCTTCATCATCTTCACGGACAACTCGTAAACTGAGGAAGCATTCCTAGGAAAGAAACACTTTGTTAAAATGCTTAAGCCATAGGGTGGTGTGAGAGACTGAAATGTTACAGTTAATGGCTTAAACACTATTAAAATCACCAAAGGAATTTTGTCCACTGTAGCAAACTATGCAGAGAGAAACTGCTCATCTTCGACCGCCAAAGCCCACCCTCCCCAAATATGCCTTCTGAGGGGAACTGGTCTGTGAGTTAAGCCACCTAAAGGGAACTTGAGATAAGATAAAGGTGGTACTATTGTCCAGATATCTCAGATCTAAAGGGAAGTACACAAGCCTGTGGGGATAAGAATGTATCTACTAAGAAAGCCATTCTCAGCAGCCATGTTGAAAATCAGCTCTGGCTGATTTTGGTGGGCAGGGGGAGGCTCAAACTCTGCAAAGACAGGATGGTGCTGTTTCTAGTGGCAGTTATCCTCTGCTCAGTTGTAAAACTCTCCCCCTGCCCCCGGGGAAGGTCTGATGGGGTATTACTGGCTCAACTGTGCTGACAACATGAGAGGCAGCTGAGCAGGGGTCATAAACCATCAAAGACCCCCAAGTGCCTCCCAGACCTATTCCCGAGGCCTTCCACCATGACCCAAAAAGTGTTGCAACAGATCCAAAGTCTGATGAAAGAGACAGTGTAAACCCCCCTGTAGGGGAGATGCCAGGGCCTTCCCACCTGAACCTAAAGGTATTGTGTTTCAAGGGCTTCTTCCCCCACCATCCAATGGATCCAGACTGCAACCATCACTTCAACCATCAGACAACTAAATTGCAACTATCAAGGCTCATCACAGATCCATAGGTGGTGATTGTGAACTCTTTTCTCTCTCTTTCTTTCTCCCTTTCTTTCTTTTCCTTTATACATTTTCTTGAGTAATATTTTTATGCTTTCATATTGCTATATTACTGTGGATAATAATAACCAAAATATCTACATATCTGATTTCCATTGCAACCAAATTCTTCTAAAATAAACCCTATATATATATATATATATATATATTTACAAACATTGATTGTTCAGTGTCATTTCACTCTAATCCTCCCCAAGAGATCTATTAGCAAGAACCTCAGTTACTCTCACCCAGGTTGTAACAGACAGGGCTGCAGGAGGTGATGGCGCAGCAGTGGTGTGGTGCAGTGGTTGGTCCAAGGCAGAGGGAGGCTCATTCCCTCCTCCCATCCTGTCCTTAGCACTCACCTGACCGGCTGTGTTATTGAGCAGCTGAGACCAGCTGAGACCATGTCAGGGCTGCAAGCCGCTCCACACATCCCTGCTGCACGAGTTCTCCTCCAGCGTGCCCTGCTGCCACTGCAGGAAGGCATTCCTCCGTGGAGCCCTTTGCCTGGGGCGAGCCCGGCCTCTCCTTTCCAGCCCCTGTGGAGGGTGCCTCCCAGCATCCTGCAAGCCCTGTGGGCAGGGAATTAGTGGTATCCTGTCCCCACGGAGGGATGAGGCCTTGTGCTGGTTGTCCTGAGGTGCTGCATCTTGCTGCCTGTGGCCCACCTGTGGGAAGGAAGAGGAGAAGGAGGCATGAGATGGAGGCAGCTGCCTTGGCACAGTGTCACCCCAGTGCCAGCAAGCCCTGCCCTTGCCCCAAGGCAGCTCCATGTGGCCTCATCCCACAGGCCTCTCCTTCCTGCCATGTCCCACACCTGACACCTCTTCTCCAGGCTCAGCAGCCCCTTGCAGGTCTGGGACTTGGTGTTCTCCAAAAGATTCTCCATGTCTGTCTTTGACATTCTGTGCCACAGACATGCCAAAGCACCCAGGGGAGATGCTGCCTCCTGCGGGAGCTGCTCTCCTGGCACTGGGCAGCCCAGGGCTCCTTCAATCCCCTTTGTGATGCAGGACAAGGCAGTCCTGCATCACAAAGCCCTGACAGCTCACCCCACACTCTGCTGCCAGTGCAGGTGTTCCGTGGCAGAGACAAGAAACTTCAGAAAAACCTTCTAGGCCTTCATTCCTATAGCTCAACCAGATAGAAGGACTATAAGAAAGAGAGCTCTTCTAGCTGCAGGAGCTTTGGCCTGCTCAGAGGAAATAAAAAATATCCTCTGAAATTTAAACGGGGACTATATCTCCCCTTTTTGTGTTTGAATACCTTTTTTGAATGTGCACAACTGTCCTGATTCCTGCCATGAAAGGCTTAGTTTTTTTCCATTAGCCATGAAGTGGTGTAGTTGAGGAGACGTGGCCATAGCCTGATGTTATTTGGTACCCCCTCACATCATTGCCAGTGCTGGTGGCAAGTGACTCGCTGACTTCCAAGAAAAAGGATATGGCTTCTGGTTGAAAAAGCAGGGGAAGATTGTTCAGTGAAACCCTGGGTCTGCAGATCTAAGAAACTACAGAAAACCATTCTATTTTATTATTCTTATATCTTAGACAGATATAAGTACCAGAGGAATGAGAGCTCTTCTACCTGCAGTAGCTGTCACCTGCTTAGAGGTAATAAAAATGCCCTCTGGAATTTACAAATGGACTTCATATCAGCATTTCATATTTGAATCCATTTGTTCGTATGCACACAACTCAGGAATTTCAGTGATACTGAAGCTTTTATTGAAAAAAAATTAAAATCTATTGATGCCTATCTATTTATCTATCTACCTGTCTATTATCTATCTATTTATCTATTATCTATTATCTATCTATCTTATAATCTATATAATCTATCTATCTATTGTCAAACTATGATAAAAATGTGAACCAGCCTCAGTCCTAAGGTGTCTTTAGGGGAATCATAGGCTGGTCACAGGAATCACTGGGTAAGCCCAGTCCGGCAGGGTGCGCTTGGGGCAGCAGCCCAATGCCTGAGGCGCTGTCCCTGCAGCCATGGCCGGGGTGCCTCCCTGTGCCGCGCTCTCAGCCAGATGCTGCTGAGGCTCAGCACGGTCACCTCCAGGCACCTTCCTGCCAGGCTCTGGCAGCCCGGCGCTGCTGCTCCTGCTCTGCTGGCACACAGGTTCCAAGGAACAGCCTGCGCACAGCCCTCAGCACCCTCCTGAACAGGGAGCGTTGGTGCTGTTGCTCCGGGCGGTGAGTAGCCGTGGGAGAAGGAGCTCCATGGCCAAGGGGCTGTGCGGGCAACAGGTAAGCTCCTGCCTGCAGCGCCGGCGCCAAGGGCTCTTCCCAGGGAAGAATGGGCAGTGCATAGCCAGTGATGGTGGTTGTGGCGGTGCCGGCCTGGCCTGGCTGCTGCTCTCCGGGATGGCTGGGCCAGGCCTGCCCCCACTGGGGCAGCACTGGACTTTGGGATGTGGCTGGCTCATCCTCGGTGTTGTTGGGACCAGGTGGAGCTGGAGACACTGGATGTTCGAGGTCCTCTTGCCGCAGCCCACGGGACAGCCCTTTGTCAATCGTGTAGTCCCAGTCTTCCCCCTTCGTGGTCAAGGCCCAGGTCTCAGTGGGGAAATGGGCTTCAAGCCATTCCAGCACCTTCTGCTGGCCTAGGATGGCTTCAAGTCCCTCCAGTCCTGTCAACTCTGGCTTCTGAATGTCCAACTTTGGGTTTCCCTGGCAGATGAGAAAGGAGAGAGGGACATTTCTTGAGGAGATCTCCCTCAACATGAAGAGGATGAACTTCTCAACACTGAAGGCAGCAGAGCACTGGCACAGGCTGCCCAGGAAGGTGCTGGAATCTCTGTCTCTGGAGGCATTCCAAAGCTCCCTGGATGCATTGCTGTGTGACGTGCCTCAGGTGAACCTGGCATGGCAGGGAGGTTGGAGTGGATGATCTCCAGAGGGCCCTTGCAACCCTAAGGATTCTGTGGTTCTGTGCTTTGTCAAGGTCTCCTGCTTCCCCCCAGCATATGCGTGCTGGGCACCTAGCAGCAGGAGCTGCTGGGACAGGGCTGTGGGAGATGATGGGGCTGCAGCGGTGCAGTGCAGTGGCTGGGCTCAGGAGAGGGCGGCTCACCCCTGTGTCCCTTTTAATGCCATCCCATCCCATCCTCAGCAATTACCTGCCTGGCTCTGCCATCAAGCCATATCAGGGAAGCAAGATGGTCCTGGCCCTCCTGCTGTGGGAGCTCCTTCTCCTCCAGGCTGTCCTGCTGCCATGGCAGGTTGGCTTTGCCACATGAAGCCCTGAGCTTGGGGCGGGACTGGCGGCTCCTCTCTAACCCCTGCGGAGGCTCCATCTTGCTGGGCACAGTGGTTGGGTGGCTCCTGGTGCCCTGCAAGCTCTGTTGGCCAGGGAGTGGTGGCAGCCTGTCCCCATGGAGGGACGAGGCCTGGCCCAGGCTCTCCTCAGGTGCTGCATGTTGCTGGGTGTTGCTCACCTGCGGGAAGGAAAGGGAGGAGGTGGTATGGCACAGAGGCAGCTGCCTTGGCACAGCATCCCCCAATACCAGCAAGCCCTGTCCCAACCCTTTCCCACCAGCAGCCTCTCCCTCTTGCCCCATCCCTCACTTGGTGCCTTGTCTCCAGGCTCTCCTCACGCAGCTGGGAATTTGCATTCTCACAGACCTTCTCCATGTCTGTCTTTGGAATCCTCTGGCACAGATGTGCCAAAGCACCCAGGGGAGATGCTGCCTCCTGTGGGAGCTGCTCTCCTGGCACTGGGCAGCCCAGGGCTCCTTCAATCCCCCCACGGCCAGGGGGGCTCGCCACCATGTCACAGTGGTCTCTGAGCACAAGGCAGCCCTGCATCACAAAGCCCTGACAGCTCACCCCACACTCTGCTGTGAGTGCATCTGTTCCATGGCAGATATGAGAAACTTTAGAAAAACCTTCTAGGCCTTCATTCCTATAGCTCAATCAGATAGAACAACTATAAGCTGCTGGGACAGGGCTGTGGGAGATGATGGGGCTGCAGCAGTGCAATGCAGCAGGTAGCCCCAGGCAGAGGGAGGCTCATACCCCTGTTTCATCTGATGCCATCCCATCCTGTCCAGATCTGTCATCAAGCCATGTCAGGGAGCAAGGTGGTTCTTGTCCTCCTGCTGTGAGACCTCCTTCCCCTCCAGGCTGTCCTGCTGCCATGGCAGGGCATCTTTGCTCCACAGAGCCCTGAGCTTCAGGCGGGCCTGGCCACTCATCTCCAGTTCCTGCAGAGGCTCCATCTTGCTTGGCACAATGGGTGCCACCGGGTGGCTCCTGGTGCTCTGCAAGCTCTGTTGGCCGGGGAGTGGTGGCAGCCTGTCCCCATGGAGGGATGAGGCCTGGCCCAGGCTATCCTCAGGAGCTGCATGTTGCTAGTAGCTCTTATACCTGCAGTAGCTGTCACTTACTTAGATGTAATAAAAATATCCTCAGAAATTTAAAATTTTACCTTTTCAGGGACTTTTATTCTTGTATCCATTGCTGGTGCGCACAGAACTCAGTTTAATAGGTTAAACTGACAGTTTTCTTGAAGAAAAATGAGAGAGGGGCATTTCTTGAGGAGTTTTTCCTCACTGTGGGGGAGAACTTCTTTACACTGAGGGTGGCAGAGCCCTGTAACTGGCTGCCCAGGGAGGTTGTTGATTCTCCCACTCTGGAAACATTCCAAAACCACCTGGATGCATTCATATGCAACTTACTCCAGATGACCCTGCCTTGGCAGGATGGTTGGACTAGATGATCTCCAGAGTTCCCTTCCAACCCTCATGATTCTGTGATTCTGTGTGACTGAAATCTTATCCTTCCAGGAGGTCCTTTTGCAAGAAATCCTGGTTTTCTTTCAATTGGCTGATGCCTTGAGAGAGTTGCTGCCTGGCCACATGGCATGGGCACCCTGGTTCACACTTGCTCAGCCCAGGCCATCCCCTCTCATGTTTCCTCTGCACTGCCCTAGTGCTTCCCTAAACAAACTCAGTTTCCAGGGTTTCACCCCTGTGTTGGCCAAGGACTTGCTTAGGAACAGCAGCACCCCACCTTCATTTTCTGCTTATGAGTCTCTTAGAGTTGGTCTCTCTCTGGCTGTGTTCAAGATAAACATGTTTTTCTCCTCCAGCACATAAACCCCATGTTAATTTACCTGGTGTGTGCTACAAGCTCCCCATGTGCAACAGTTCCACTAGAAAAAGTTGTTTGTGCTCCTTGACTGAGGTCTGGCCAGGCTTAGAGCCTGCTCTCTTACTCAGGTGGGGTCTTAGGAAGATCTGTACCAAGGGAAAGCCCTGACTTCTCCAGCGACCCAGCGCAGGCAGCTGCTCACACACAGACTCACACAAGGCTTCAGCAAGACAGGCAGTGAGAGGGATCAGGCCTCCCCTACCAGGAAGGTACTTCCATTGGCTGAGTTACAGCCTTCCCGACACACCTACAGTATGACCCCCATTACATGGTCATTCAGGGAAGGGTCCCCAGCATTTTCAAAATGGAGGTTATTGATCCTTTGCTGCTGATAGATCCCCTTGTTTCTGGGCAAACTGCACCTTTCTGTAACTGACAACTGAACTACCAGTAACTTGTCACTTCCCACCACCAAAAGCAACCACACTGCAAACTTTGCAAGAACATCTTTTTATTTATTCCTAATACTTGTTTTGGTGCAGCTGTACATGGCACAGTGGGGAGTCTGGCAGCGCTTGCTTCTGACTGTTCTGGGATAGGCTATGTTTGTATCATATTTTGTCAGACCAGAAACAAGGTCAAAGTTTGCAGAGCTTAACACACCCTTCAAGTACGTACAACCCCCAATGATAAGCCGCAGTTCGGTAGGTAATATAAACCACAATTGGGCAATTAGGGCTCTTGCTATGTTTTCATTAGAGGTGTGCACGATTTCTGCCAGATAGCATAAGTATTTAATTTCCTGCAGTCAAAGAGGAGGGTCCTAAGAGTAGAAGCAAAAATGCAGCCTCTTGCTGTGAAAGCTGTGTGTGGGATTAGCGCAAAACTTGAGTCCTTGCTGAGCCAGGGGCAGCTGGCCCAGTCACTTCACACGGGAGCGGCAGCCACTCAAGGAAGCAAAGTGCTGCTATTGCATGTCCACACAGGCAAGTGCAAGTCAATTGGTGGCAATTAAACAGAGCTGAAGTTTTACACCTTGGCTGCCCTATGAAAATATGTCACCTTTTCACACTCACTTGCAAACAATATGTGCTAACGAAATCCTAATAATACCTCTTCCTTTAGAGAGCTAAACATGTCCCTGTAATTCACAGAACAAGCATCAGTGTTGGGAAGTCAGGGTGCAATATGTATGCCATGAACAAATCACAGTGTCTTTAGTATTCAGCAGTACATTAATGGAGGACTTGGAGTGCTGGGTTTATGGCTCGACTCTATGATCTCAAAGGCATTTTCAACCTAAATGATACTTATGAGTGATCCGGATTCCTGTCAGATACGGACTTATGCCTCAGTTCATGCAACTTCAAATTGCTAAAGAAGGAACTGAATATCCATTTTATAATTGGGAAACTATTTGCAAGAGAAAGAGTAATTGTAACTCAGCTGTGTACCAGTACTAGTACAATCTGGACAAAGGGACTCTGTGCAAGTAATAGTCCAAATGTTATCTGTCTGGCAGAAGAAAACTCACTTCTAACTTTCCCCTTCTTTTCCTCAGAAGACAATTAAGAAGTGGAGGCAGACCCCAGGAAAGCTCTGTGCTTCTCCACAAGTTTTCTAAAATCCGAGGAGGTGTGTAGCACACACAGGATTTGCTGACAGCGAGTGTTTAACAGATGTTAGTCTTCTTCATAATTTAGAAATGAGATGCATTTCTTACCTGGCTTGTTTGAGGCTGCAGGAGGTGAAGGGCCTCAGATCCAAGACTTAAAAGGAAGGAACAGGAAAGCAGGGGAGAGGTAGCTGCCAGCTGCTGCCCCATCATCACCACACATGGTCAATACTGACAGGCCTGTGTCAGTATTGTTGAAATGAGCACCTTTTGGAAAAGATGGAAAAGCTTGCATATCTTTGGACATGAGACACATTGCACAAGTTCAGCAACAAACGAGGATGGCCTGAAGCCTTGAGGAGCAAAACGTAGGAAATTAATAGCAAGCTTTTCTATTAAGAACACAAATTTAAAGAATAACATAAAGGAATATAAATTCTTGTTAAGAAATCTCCACCCACTGTGCATACTATAGGAAATACAAGACTGGAGGATTTCTGTCACAATTTTATTTATTTATTTTTTTACAATGCCTGCTTCAATGAAAGATTGAAACAGCCAAACTAAAACAGACATAATATGCTCATACCATTTACAATATTTACATAATATACAAGTTTTCTTTTTTGCTCAGTGGGTAATTATAACAACTTGGGACAAAAGTGTGAGTGAAAAGAAGCACTGGTGTAAAAAGTTAGACTTTCCTGTTTCTGATGTTGCAATGCTTGAACTAACAGAAGTGGCAAGTGGGGTAAATGCTCTGTGTAGTAACCAAGCGTAGTTGTCACTTCATAGTGACAGGTCCTGCTCAGCTTTATTTACACCAAGCCTAAGCCAGCAGGAAGCTATTACTCTGTCTAGAAAATTGATGACTGAGTTCACAATTCATCCCTTCTTCATTTTAATATTGAAAAGCAGAACTGCAGTGTTGAATTTTCTATTGTGCACATAGATAGCAATTAATTTCAAATGTTTTTGTATTAAATACTAAAATATATTTTAACTTTCTTATTATACATGCTATAAAAGTACACTAAAAATTTCAAGTTTCTGAAGTAACAATTACCCTTCTATATATATATATATATATTCTCTATATAATTTTAAAATATTTAGATTTTTTTTAATACCCAGGATAAAGATATGCTAGCTCCAGTATGACTGCGTTTTATCATAATGTCTACCAAAGTCCCATACATAACCAAAGCCTCATCTAAAAGCTAGTTTTGCAGGTATTCTACTTTGGTCACCACCTCATTTTCCCTTCCCTTCTTTTTAAAGCACATTTCCAAAGGTAGCTGTGCTACCTTTTAACTTCAGGTTATGCCCTATCCTGAGTAAGAGCTGAATTTCAGTTCCCTCCAATTAACAAGCCAAGTCACACAGCCACTGATGGACAAGCAGCAGGTGGCATTTTTCACCTCTTGGAGTGTTCTTTCAATACAGTACTGCAATCTCCAGGTCAGACATAATTCAATTCTGTCAAATACCTGACATCAACAGGAATTGCTTTAGGCCTGGATTTTGTTCAATGTACATGGGTGCTTTTCCATACACAAGCTGTACACATGGTACCATGGCTCAAGAGCAAAACAGAGTGCACGGTGGTCTCAGCTACATGGTGTTCAACAAAAAGCAGTTTGCATTTTATAGATATGGCTTATGACCCACCCAAGTGATTTTTTCCATGGTTGCATCCTCAAGTAGCACCAACCTTTTAAAATTTTAATCATTAATATATATACATACATCTTTTAATAATTTATATGTACACACACACACACACACACAGATGTGGCCTCAGTACGTTCACCGCAGGAGAAAATTATTTACAGTGAGTTGGAAAAATGAAATTGTATCAAGTTACAGTATATGAAAACAAAATTGGCATTTGTGCTTTTTCTTTGTACAGGAGTAATTTTTGTCATTTCAAAAAGGGTTCATATTTTTATTTGCATCAAGACATGTCACATGATGAAAAACGTTATAAAACAACCAGGATTGAGAATTATAGAGCATTAATGCTCCTCATATACCCCCCTAAGTCAACCAAATAACTACTTTCTATAAAAATTCTCCATTCAAACCCCTCTGTGGTTACTCAAGCTTGCTTGAGGATCTTCTTAATAAATGATAACAGCAGAAGAACCATGCATCCTGTCTTGCACTGTGCACATTCAGGAGCTAACAGTTTCTGCCTTCACTGAGAAACACATTTATACATAGCACTTAAACTTCACTTTTTACTCAGGACCTCAAAGTGCTTTTAAAAAGAAGGAAATACCCCGATTCTACACAGCAATTAAGAGGCACAAGGAATAAGGCTTGAATTACTGTCTTCAGACACTGACCAGGCCGTGGAAACCAAGGACTTAAACTCCAGATTCTCCCTGATCCATTTACTAGTAGGAGAATTCTATTTTCTCAGGTAATCTCTACTCCTGGAGGTACACAATTGTTTATAATGTGTAACACTAACCAAAAAAAAAATAGTAGCTCCACAGCCCAAACTGCCCAGCTATATTTCAATGAATGTACTTTTCTCTTGAAAGCATGAAATGGTTTCATAAGAAAGCTGCTAAATTAAAAACAGAGGTAGGCTTAACCTTCATAATGGTTTAGAAAAAACAAGTAGTCCCAATACAGCAGGCTGTAAGTACTACTTTGACCAGGCTAACAAGTGTTTTCTGGCCAATAGGAATTTCAGCACCAGCCTACATAGAAGTTACTGCCTGCCTCATATGTTCACACTTCAGGAACCACTAGAGACCAAAAAGGTGTTCCTAAGATATAGAGTTTTAAATAACTCATTAAAAACTTACAGTGAATTTCATTATTTTTTTTCCTTAACTACAAAGACTGTCAGGCTGGGTGCTGGAGGAAAACTGCTCCCATCCACCTCAGGAACTAAAATACGCAGCATGTGTACTGTTACTTTGTAAGCATTTGAATTATTTTAGGAGTAAGAGATCTTTAGTGTCCTAGTAAGAAGTCATAGTATTCACATTTATTTCAGGAAACGTTCACCTTTTCCAGACCACGAACTACTCTTCCTATAGTTATTATTTATGTGCACATTTGCAATGCTTTTCTACAGGCTTCTTGTAAATGAAGTTTTCTTCTAGTCCTCTGTTTTAACAAACTACCCTCTCAGAGATGGCTGAAGAATCCCTTTTTCAACGAGGTGAGATTTCAGGGTTTTATATACACTTAATTGTTGCTCAGGCTGAAGTATCAACAGCTGTTTCAGTAATTTGCTGGGATTTGGACCCCTGTCAATGAAAAAAAAGAAATGTTTGGGGTTTTTTTGTGACCGCAAGTCTGAAGAATCTTTTTAGATAGCTTTCCATTTTTCTCTTGCTGCACAAACAATGCCTTCCCTTTTTAGAGCACACCGAGTTATGGATTTCTCCCAGTCTACCTCTTCAGGATGCATGGGCCAGCATTACTGGGAGAGCGTACTCTTAGCTCAATGTGAACAGAAACTAAAAGCATTTCTATTTGCTGTCAAATGGGGATACTGAGAAGACTTATGACAAGACTCACTGATTCATCCTTAATCACTGTAATCAGAGTTTTTCATCAACAGATCTTTTTTCGTTTACTATCTGTTGCCAGCCAGATAAGCTGTGTACTACTGAACTAAACGGGAACTTGGCCAAGTCAGTGAAGAAAACTGCAAATTAAACCAAGCTTTTCTAAATATCAGCCTCATTTTTAGCTAGCCACCTAGTTACAGTCTACTAAGATGAACCAAATAGAAGGCAAAGAATCTGTTGCTGATATGCATTTACATGTTATCATATGCACTTAGAAAACTAAGGGTTTGTGTCAATTTGGCTCCTTGACCCACCTCTGCCCTAGAAACTAAAATGACTACAGTAAGAGAATTGTGATTCCCACGATTTCTTCTTGAAAACTGGTGCGGTTCAGGAAAGATAAGCAGGATTTTTAAGAAGTTGTCTCCTTTCTTTAACCATTGCATTTTCATCTTAAACATCCCAAGCCAAGCAGCTTAGAAATACTGAAACTTATGGGAAGAACTGCAGTCTTGCAACCTACAGACTGTTAAGGAACCACACAGGAAAAGCAGATGCTGCACAACCCTCCTGCATGAAACACCATCCTATACCTTCCTGCAATCAGTAAATTCTAATAGAACTCCTAGTAGGCTGCTACACAAAACTTTCTGGTATTTTGGATACATGGGTTACCTTTCAGAGCAGTCACGGAAACATTAGGGCACAGGTTGAACCTGACACAAATCCTAGGCACTGACATATGTTTTCTTAATAGTTCTGTATTTGAAATCATCGCATAAATCATATTTAGAAACCTGCAATCTCTGCTATGCTAAAATAACTCCTATAAATTCATTATAGAAATATGCTATACGTGCTTAAGGAGTTAACATTGTAAAAAGCCCGTACCTTATGAAACTGGTGATATAGACATGAACAAAAGTGGCCATCAAGTACTGACAATCAAAGCGATCCATTATCCCACCATGCCCAGGGATTGTGTCTGCAAAATCCTTTTGGGTGTGAAGGATGGGAGGGGAAAAAAAAAAAAAAAGATGGTCAGTGGTTCCGACGAAACACGCTAACAATGTGCCACTTGGAAGCACCACATTAGGGCTGCAAGTAAGCCGTGTTTTCACTGCACTGAGCCAAGTTAGCAAGAGGCTCCTTTGCTAAAGGAGGTGAGTCAGAAGGGGAGAAGAAAAAGAAGAGATGAAGCAACTTGTCCACAGTATCGCACAAGAGGACAGCGGTAGGTCAGGTGCAGGTGTGGCAGTACTGAGAACACTTGCATGCCTATACATACTTCATTTTGTGGTGAGCCTCTTAAGCTAATGGCTGTCGTTTCTTGCCTCTTCAGAATCTAATTCTCCTCTTTAATACCTTTATTGCTTTATCCTCTACTGGTAGGTATTGCTGAAGCACTTGTTACCAGGTAACGTATATTTGCTGCAAGAGAAGCAGTAACTTGAGGACTCTCCAGTCCTGCCCAGTCACCTGCCCTTTTTCTCACTGGGTTCTTGGCAACCATAGTTAAAAACCATAATGTGTGCATGCAATATAAATATATTTAACAGAATCAAAAACCCCTGTTGTGAAAAAATCATTGCTACCTAAAAAAATATATTCCTGGTGCAAACAAAGCTCGATACACTATTTTTGTGTTACCTGATCCTGTCTGTAGAACAGCTTTATCAATCAAAATACCCTCATACATCCTTTTAGTAATCCACACTCACTTGTGTACTCTTGGGGTGAAAACCCTTAGTCATGTGAGGCAACTGCCAGCAAGTTAAACTCATCCTGTGCCTGTGCCACACCAGCCCTCCAGTGCTGGGCAAGCATGGAGTGTCTAACCTCACCTACACAACTGCCTTCAGCAGCAATTCCACAATAACCCTGACTTCCCAACAGTCCTTTGGTCATCACCTTGGGGCCAAAGGTTTTAAAAGAATATACTTTTTAACATACTACTTTTGAGAATATATGCTGCTTTTCAGAAGCATTAATTTTCCTCCAAAATCCCTTCTTCACACACACAGTCTTTTGCTCCCTGGATGTACAAGTACAGCAGCGCACGGGGCTGTGGCTCACAAAGTGCCGGGCAAGCTGCTTAGACTGGCATAAGAAAGAGGGGTAAATACAAGCACATGTACAGGAGTTCAGCACAAACAGAGGGGTTTATACACTTCTGTGCAAAGCACGTGCCAGTTTGGCAGACATACAGAACAACAAGAACGACAACAAGCAACAGGATAAGATTTACAGCAGTCCTACCAAGACACAAAGAAGGTCGGGAGAAAATTTGGGGCTGCCCTCTTCCCATACTCCTGCTGCCACTTAATACCAGCCAGGGACAACACTGCCACAAGCAACAGAGCACACCTTGCAATAAACAGAGGTTAGCACACCACATAATTTGCCAATACACACACTAGTTACAAGGCAGCACTGTATTGGCAAAGGCAGCCAAACATCTCACGCTTTGGTGAACCTAACACACCAGCATCTGTATAACACACAAATACCACTGGTAAAACACAGCCAGCCACAATCTGAAGGGTAAACCACTGTCAGCACTTCTTAGGCATCTACAGGTTGCCTTTCATGTCAAGTACAATATCTCACATCTTGTCTAAATCACTTCTGCAATGTGACTTGGAAGAGTAATTATCAACCAAACTAAAAGCACGTTATTCTTAGATTTCCAGCATTAAAGTCACATGCTGATCATGCAAAGTTTGAAGAATAACACACACACACATATATATATCTCTGATAAAACTAAGTCCTGCTTCTGATGCTAAAAAACAGCTCAAACATAATTACAACTTAGGAGAAACACTAAATACTACAACAATTATTTAAAAAAACCCCAAACACTACTCCACTAATTTATCTAATTCAAAGAGAAAACCAAAACAAAACCATCTTACAGGATTCATTACACACCTTGATTTTGAAAGCTCTTTTAAATCCACTGGCAAAGAATCCTCCAAATGGCCCAATTAATGAGGCAAATATTGACAGTGCAAAGCTGTGCATCTGAAATGGGTACATATTCACTGTTTCCTGCAAGAAAAATAATTAACAATGTATTTCAGTATGTTTGATTGTAGGCATTTCAATCTTACACATTTTAAAGGGTTGGTGAGTACATTACATGGAACTATTGTAGTTCTTCTAAGTTCTAAGCATGGAAGTAATGGCACTAACACACACGATGCTATGGTGATGAAAAGAGTAAAAGTCTGTTCCTAATGGCAGTTACACACTAGCTGAAAACAGAATGAAGTTCTATGAGCTTATTTAAGCTTGCCACTAATTCAGGCCTTAACAAGCCTAAGCCCAATTTCCACAAAAATTCAAAGGTTGCTCTTCAAAAATAAGGTTTGTCTGCAAAATTCTTGAGTGTCATCCACTTCCAGCACAAAAGAACACAGGCAGGTTCTCTCAGGTGACTCCAGCAGTGCATTTCAATTGCTCTTGGGTGACCACCTCCCCTGTATGAGCAATGGAGAGGGTCATGGTATCAATTCAGTTCTTATCCTTCAAGTCTTACGTGCATTCAGATACCCTTCTAGAATGGTTTAGAAACCCATTTAAGCTGGGAAGTATGATTTCAATTTTAGCCAAAGCCTTTTTTTTTTTTAACTTACCCATCCCAACACAGCCTGAAGCAATGGTGGCACAGAGTACTTCTTCATTTGAAACAGCTCTGAAGGTTCACACTCTGTCACAAATCTGTTGGTTTCACTGTTATATTCCACGGGGCAGACAAAGTACTGATGTTGAGCCAAAAAATAGGAAAACTGAAAAGCAAAACAAGGTCTCCTGAATTAGGTATTTGTTGTTACACTCAAAAATCATATTTTAATGAATGGCGTTGTCACCACAAGCTCAGAGTAATAAAAACTTTTCTAAGAAGGAGTAAAATCAGTCTGTTTAAACTGGAGAATGCCTCAACAAGGCAGATGTTCAATGTGCTTAGTGATGATTTCCCAAATTGTTTTCCTTTTCATATCTCTCAGACTCATATCTGCTGGACGTTTCTGCATTATAAAATCCAAAAATGTTAGCTACTCATATTTTTTGCAGTTCACTTCTCTATTAAAACTTGAACTATCTCTTCTACCACGTTTAGCTGTTATTGCTGACTTTGGTGATATCACAACAGCTACTTATGCCATTATTATCTTCTATGCATATCATCAGTGTAAGCTGCTTTCCAGGAGACATGCCTTTATAAAGTATGTAATACAAAAGTACTACTTTGCAAAGCATAAATAATACTATCAAAAAACTTCAATTTCAAAATAGGGATGCAACTCACAGATAAAAGTATTCCATATATAGTAACAATAATGGCAGAAAATGGTCAATATAACCTGCTTGGGAGAGGTGCAAGCCTTGCCTACCTTTTCCAGCTAGTTATGAATTGGCAGAATTCTCTAGCCAAAAAACCTCTCTTAGGCTTTCAGCAGTTTGAGATGACCGAATTTATCAGTAATTTTACTTCAAGTAAAAATACGAAGACTGTATCTATACAAGGAAATTTCCATCCCCGGAAATGTTCAAGGCCAGGTTGGATGGAAGTGGAAGGTGCCCCTGCCCATGGCAGGAGGGTTGGAACAGGATGATCATCAAGGTCCCTTCCAACCACAACCATTTTATGGTTCTATGAATGTCCTGTGGTTACTTACAATAAATCCAAATACAACAGTGGAAAAGAAGCCTCCAATGAACCCTTCCCAGGTCTTCTTAGGAGACAGCTAGGCACAAAAGAGAATTAGTCCATCAGTTGCATCACTGAACCCTTTTTTACTCTATTTCTTGACCTTGTTTGTGACAATTATGCTCCTACATGGTTTTTCAAAGGTATGTGGGGAATAACTGAATGTCAGCAGCTGCAGCTGCTGACTGTGATAAATAAAGGAGTATGGCTAGGATCTGTCCCAGGCAAGGAGGGAAAGAGCCACAGTTTGGTGCCACTGGGCAGCCTGTGGGAAGGGAGAGCTCCCATCCCATGTGTTGCTGCCTCTGGAGGCTGCTGCCAGCCTCTGGCTGCACCTGATCCAGACTAAGCAGCTGAGCTCCTTTCAAGCAGAAGACTGGGAAAGCTGCAGGAGCACATCTTGGCTCTGTGGAGACCTCTGCAAGCAAGTGCCCATTTAGATAGTGTCAGAAGCCTGACACAACTACTGCTGGGGACACTCCTCAGGACACACCAGCTTCCTGCACACAGCCTGGCTAATTAATACAGAAAATAACTAGAGAGACCAGTGAAGCAATCTATTTTCTTCACCAAATGCTGTCACATTTTCAATTTAGGAGCAGTTTAATATCAGAACCAACTAAATACCCAAAACTTTAAATACCCAAAACTTAACATGGGAACATCATCAAAATAATAATTCATAGCTTTCTGTGGGGTCTTGCATATTCTACTAGAATAGGAAGATTAATGCTTGAGCCCTTCACAGTGATACATCAATGAGACCAAATGAGGAACAGGTATATATGCCCTAGTGGCTTATTTCAAATTACAGTTTCTGTGCAGTAAGCATGCAGTGAAACCTGCACACGAAATCCAAAACCAATGTGATTATAAATGGTGATGCAATGGACTAGAACTGTACTACCTGTAATGCCAATATTACATTCACATTAATCCCAGTTTCCATTTACAAATTTTCAGGAAGAGGGTAGTCAATTTGGGCTTTTTTAGTAAAGGTGTGCATCATGCAGCTCAGTATGAAGTATTAATATGTTTAATACAAGTAACAAAACTGCTATAAATTGTAAAAACTTGTTAGTGAGGAAGCACCTAAGTACCTACCTTAATTAATGGAGTTCTGCCAAAGAAGAACCCAAAAATGTAAGCAGTAATATCATTGCAGATAACACTTGAAATTGGAACCAGAAACCTAGAGAAAGACATTAGAAGTTTCATGGAGAGAAAGAAAACTGTCTGAACCTAAACAGAGAACAGAAATTCAAACAGCAGCATTTCCTTCTGGGTAATTTTTCTGCAGTATTTAGAAGGAGTTATGTTTCATAACGTGCTCACCTTGTTCCCCCATGAGCAGCGTATTTAGCTATACTGGTTTTAGTCTTCAGCCAAACAAGATCATTACAGATCCATGTAAGTTCAAGTTAAAATATTATTTCGGTGCATGAATTAAAACAATAACAGGCTGGCTTTTTCCTATCAGGTTTGAAGACCAGTACCACAGTTAAGAAGAAATCAATAGATATAAACATGTTAATGTTTTTGATAACATCAAAACAAGCAAATTCCTTAAAAAGTTTAAATGATAGCTAAATATATAAAAAATTAGTTTTCCTTTCCCCCCACCCTTGTCAGTTTGGAGCAGCTTGTGTTAGCTTTTTAAGTGTTCTTTGCATGCAGACTGCTTCTGAATTTGTTATTCAAGCCCATTAATCTTTTTTCCCCCTTTTCAAAGCAGGGAAGCTAAAAATCAGGTTTTGTGACCATCTGCCAAACTACCTAGTAAGAGTAGCAATAAGAAATACTAGGCTAGCAAGGCAAATATGTTCAGTTTTTGGCACATGAACATGATTACTATGAAAAGAATTTCTATATACAAACTTTGTCCAAGGCTTCAGGCTTTCTTTCTAACTATACAACCTTGTCTGCAATAATCTCCTCACATGTTCATATATCAGGAAAACAAAAAGGAGAACATACAGCATTATGTCCTCAGAAGAACACAAACCATCCTTCATGTGCTTGTTCCTTGTTTCCCAACTTGACATTTACCCTGTCCCTGAAGAAGTGCAGGGAAACATACCTTCTCTTTGAAGAGTGGTTTTAAGTAATCAAGTTTAACTGTGTTGCCAGAACTTAATGTATCACTGGAAATGGGGCACTAAGATGACCCAGCAATAACCAAGATTAAAACTCTTAAAATATTTTAAGTACTCTGAATTTATTTGAACAGGGAAGGCTGCAGGGAAGGTGGCCAGATTGGGGCTTTCAAATTAAATGGTCCATCTTCAATAGCTCTGAGCAACCTGAAGCTCCCAAGTAATTGAAAAAGAATTGCTGGATATTCATTCATTCAGCAAAATGCTACAGAAAAAAACATTTGACCAAGCATGCAATCAACAGTATTCCTTGCAAGTAAATGAAGTGGTTGTTTGAAATCATCCTACTTGTGTCTGTCAATCTAAAGAGGTTGCTGCTTCCTCTTCTGTATCCTTTACCTCATTGCTCCCAATTCCTTCGACTCCCCTTCCAAGTAGACATTAATGCTCCTTTAATTTGTACTGCTTTAACTGTTCCCTCGATTATTCCCTAACCAGATCTATGTAAAAGAACCAACCTTTCAATGCAATAGAGTTACAAATCAGTTTATTACTGTCCCCTTACCAGATCATGCCTTCAAAGAGATTTTGGATGACAAGATGAGATTGAGTTACAGTGATCAGCAAAGTGACATGAGTCCATGCGAACTGTTAACAATGCAACAACACAACAGTTAGTGAAAACACCGACCCATACACCTGGATAAATACTGGCGTGTCAGCTAGAGGAGCTATTTAGGAGCTCACAGGGAAGATCAGTTCTGGTGATAATGCAAGAGATGTGTGCATACAGTATATCACAAGTTAGCTGGCTTTCTGAAGCAAGCAGTGAAACTTTAGCAGGTTTCCCCATCACTTACCTCCACCCAGAATTTTTTAATGTGCGGTTTAACACCTGATTTAATAAAACATACACCTTCAGCATGAAAGCAGCAAAGAAATGTAAGCAATGTGATATTCTGTATATACATATAACAGACATGTTAGAACTGTAACAATAAAATGGCAATGAATTACTCATGAAAGAGTCACGTTACACGGATGTGGATACCTTTGATAACAGAATACTCTTACAAAACATGAAAATTCTCAGGATTAGTGAAAATGAAGTGTTAGTTTTTAAGTGCACAGTCATTTAAACAGTCATTTTCCTCAGTATTACTGTACATACTTGGTATGTAATCTGTAGCACCAGCATGCAACAAAGCAGTTTCCAAACAGTTCACCAGTAAAGATTCTACAATAGATTTTACTTTCCAAACACTTAAATCAAGAACTGGTAGTTTTTCTATGATATACCAAATTTAAGCACTCAAAGTCTGGGCCATTTAACACTCTTAATATCCTACTTCTTTAATTCTCTTATCACATGTGTTTTCCCATAGCAGCCAGACTCTACTTCCAGATAAGACAACTTGAGAATGCTGAAAGGAAGGGTACAAGAAATTACTAAAGGTTTCTTAAAGTATTACCTGCTGGTTAATTAAAGGAGCTCTGCTGCTAAATTTTTAGTATTTGTACAGTGATATTTGAACACCACATAAAATGAAGTGGCTACTCTATGAGAATCATAGAATGACTGGAGTTGGAAGGGACCTTAAAGATCACTCAGTTCCAACCCCCCCACCATGGGCAGGGACAACTTCCACTAAACCACATTGCTTGGGGCCCCATCCAGCCTGCTTGAACACTTCCAGGGATGGGATAGACTTTCCTTGTCTGTCCAAACACTGTGCTGCCACACCATGGATACATGGCTTCCCTCTGTTTTATTGCAATTCTTAGGTAGTCACACTTCAATGTTTTCTTGGCAGACACCAAGTTGTATGACTGACACCAGACTTTTTCTACCTTCTTTCCAAAACAGGAAAAAGAGAAAAAAAAAAAATCACGAAAAAGAAGGTAAGGACTACCTCTTCTAGAAAAACTGCATCTCCCTGACAGGGAAGTTCTCCCACAAACAGGGTACATTATTTTGAGTAAAATTTTCCATGTTCATACAGGGTTCAGTAAAGTCCTAGTCTAGAATTAGGGATCCTCAATGGTGAAATGCTACCTAAAGCAGTGTAGAAACAGAGGGGTTAACTGCATCCCCAGAGCTTTAGGAAATCTTTAAGGTTGTGCAATGCCCTGATTGCTCAAGTTCTTTAAAGACAGGAGCTGTACCACATTACTGTTTCACTGTGGCTTCTAGTCATTCCAGTATAGAAGTGGCAGTGGGAATGGTGTCAATGGGGTATTTTGAGTTTGTTTAGGGTCATTTTTTGTTTGCTTGTTTGTTTTTAACCTGTAATGTTATAAAATTAGGTTTTGACCTATAAGATACATATTAAAAAAGGGTTCATGCTCTTGATTAGCTACTATGTTGTTTATTAGATGGACAAACACAAGAGATGAGAATGCTGGTTTCTTCTAACAGACCAATGATCTACTGAAATACAACAGAGCAGAAGACCAGAGCAGTTGTGAAGTATCACAGAATAAATCTTCCACACAGGGGTTAAGATCAAGTTCTCTTCATAGTACTTCAGCGGGGCCTCTACAAAGTAACACTTGAGTCACAAGAACCACTTCCCACAGTGCCCTGAACTGTTTGGCTTCAGACCTGGGAGGGAGATGCACACCCCTTTCTCTAGGAATCTCTTCAGTATCAGCCTATCACTAAGGGAAACATATCACGTTGTACACGCACAAGGCCTCACCGAGGACAGATTGTACGGACTGAAAGGTCGCATCCCGTGATACAATAATAATAATAATAATCTGCAAAGTGAACAAATACCAAACATTCCAGTAACACTTGATTTCATGGCATTGTCAATTTAAGCACATTTTCCACACCTCTCTTCCGAACTAGTTTATGAACACAGGGACATGACTGTTTCTAGTGACATTCATAACGTGAATGACCACAGTAAAGTGGGTAATACACACCATGTAAAACTGCAGACGATAATGTTTCTTCACTAAACTCAAAACAAACATGCAGAATCCTGTAAAACAAAGCAAGTGTAGTTTGTACCATCTTATATGCAATGACACTGAACTGTGATATACCAGTAATTCTCTTCCTTTGAAGCAGTTTTTAATTCATCTGCCGCTAGGAGCGTTTGCTTATATTCAGTTAAGTGTACATATAGAATTATTCTCATAAGATTATGATTTAGTTAACACAGATTTAGTTACCATCAGTAAAGAACATTCATCTCAGTACATACAAGGTCTCATCACGGACACCATTTTTAGTGGAGGAGGTCATCACTTTTAAAAACCACTCAAAAGCCAGGTCAAAAAAATGGTTTTGAATAATTAACAGAAATAAATAAAAGGAAGAGGACCAGCTTGCCCCTTTCCCCCAGACAGGCACACAGTCATATGCAACACAAGTGTGAAGTGCAGGTGTTGGAGAAATCAGCTGACCAAAAGAAACTTTCTGGGTGGCTAATAGAGCACCTCTTCTCTCCTATGGCAACTTCCTGTACCAGCAGGGGTCAGAGGCCCTCAAAAGACCCTAAACCCTGGGGATAGAACCTTAGTAACTCCTCAATCCTAGTGTGCCAGAGGGCAAATTGCACTCTGCCTCCTGCTTCTGCTCATGACTATCTTGCCTCATGTCTCTCCTCACTGGGTCATGAGGCATTAGTTAAGTTAGTTTCCTCAAGCCAAAGCCAGCTGAAAAAGCTCAGGTTCTGCAAAGCTGGTTTCAAGTTTGTGATCTAAGCACTGAGTAGAATTTTTCTTTAGTTAAAAAAAAAAACAACCAACAGTAGACAGACTGCGAGTTCATCAAAGACCAGGTTTCTCAGTACAGTTTTTAAGTATTTGTACCATAGCAGTCCCCTGTCCCTTAAGCCAATCTGAGTCTTCAGTTGATTTACTTTTATGCTAAAGTAATAGTAACTGCATTGCTGAAAACACTGTGGACTATATTTACATGTTCACAAAGCAATACCCCACGAGAGTGCCAGCTTGTGTCTCCTCTTCCTAGAGAGGAGGCTTTTAAATTAAAAGTCTTTCTTTGGACAGGGAGGAAATCTATCCATAAGGCAAGTGTCTGAATGTCTTGCAGACAAAACTAAGACTCAGGCATTTTGACTAATCAGTTTAAAACATATTAGTAAATCCTATTACTGTAGACCTCGCAGAACACTTGCACAGAAAAGCATCAACACAGCACAGCAATTATACACATACAAGTCATGTCCACAATCTGCCAAAACAGTGTTCACATATTCAGGTACTGAGCCCCAGTTCTTCAGTGATCAAGGTCACTGTTTACTAACTTCTCTTCAGCACTATTAGCTCAACTTTCTCAAGATCATGTACTTGTTTAGGCTGCTTTCTTCTTCTTGGTGAACACAAAATTTGTATTCATCTTTTCACAGAAAAAATGGAACCACAAACACAATTTCCTTGGACATTATGAGGAAAGAGAAGCTGGAAGTGCATAAAGATAGGAAGCAACTATACATATTTTTAAATTAAATAAGTATAGACACAAATGCAGTACAAAGTTCTTTCATTTTTGTGATTTCCTACACTTACCTGTTAAATACAGTGCAAAAGATATAAACCTGTGGTAACGAATGAGGAATTGTAGCTGTTCTCTTCTTTGCACAAATGTAGCGAAGTAATCAGCTACAGTCTCTCCATAAAAGAAGTAGTTCACACACAGCAAAAAGTACCTGCAATATGCAACAGTTAACAGTTATTTTAATAATATGCACTAAGTGCAACTCTTAAAAACAAAAAAACAAAACCAACAAAAACCCCAGAACAAAAGAGATCACACAAAATAAAAATCAGAAGGGTAGAAAAGACATGCGACAAAACCAAAATTCAAGTATAAATCCAGTTTTAAGGGTCAGTGTCTCCTCTGATGAGCCAATTTTTGTAATTTTCTTCTTCTAAAGCAATGACACTAGAAAAACAAACACATCTTTCAGAATGCAATTGGAAAATTCTTTTCATCCTAAACTATGGCATTGGATACTCCACATGTATGCGAGTCCATTTCAAATATTCTAAAAGTAGAGAACAAGTATCTGCCATCAATATTGACACAAGCAGTCCTGCGTATTCTTTTCCTGTATCCTAAAAAGGGTAGTTTGTGATTTCTGCCTTGGAAACTGGAAAAAAAGATTCTTGCAAAATGAATCCTCTGAGGTTATATGACAGTGAATCCGACATGGGGCTTGAGGATCTAAATACAACTATGCTCTTGCCATCTGGCCTGAGGATTGTCATCTGAAAGAGTTTCTGATGCATCTCCTGCTCCTCTCCACCATGCACTCTGCCTTTTAGCTTTCTTGATTGAGCAGTTATCTTACAGCATTAAATCCATCAACTAACCAGCAAATGCAGTCCATGTTCAAACTATTAACAGGATTCTCTCATCTCATTGAAGTGTCTTAGTATTTAGTATCAGTGCCAAGATGTTAGACTTGAGAGGAGCTTTGATGTTAACTAGTGTGGCAGGGCAGAAGAGTTGATTTTGAGCTCCACATAAGAAAGTGACATTGGTGAAGTGCCAAAGTAGAACAAGTGGTAGAGTGCACATTTCCTCCTCTAAAAATTTTGGCAGGACTGCAGAATCATTCGTGTATGATTGCAATGTAAAGTTGCTTCTAGAAGTGAAGAAGCAAAGTGACAAGAGACAGGGAATAACCTAGATATTTCAATTCCTTAAAAAACCTGACATGACACAAAACCAAGGCAACACAACACAGGTTATGTCTAAGGAATTATCTCCTTAAGCACCTTAAAGACTACATGTGCCCAACACCTTCCCATAACACTGACTAATAAAAGCCTTTATTTTTCCTCCCAGAACTCAGAAGAGTTGATTTCCCCATTTCTATCCAGCCCTATACAAACTGGACATTTCACAGGTGTTCAGGATTTGCCATAAAAATTAATCTCATCTTCTAGCTTTCAGAAGATTCCCCCAACACTGTATTTATGCAGTCCTATGATTAAGTGCATGACTGGAAAGGATTTAGAACTTATGTGCAATTATTTTAATTCTCTCTTTGTGTGAAGAGGAGCCTTTAAGACAGCTGTCCTATTAATTTCTTGTGCAAGGTTAACAGCCAAAAAAAAAATTCAAAGCAGTTCAGATAATATACATCAGGTGGTTTTTTGACTATGCACACTTATAGTTTCCACAAGCTCAATTCTGACTTAAAGCATAAACGAAAGCAAACATATATGTGTACATGTATACATATTTATAACAAGGAAAAAATTGGAAGTAATAAAAGGCCAACTGACTTGTCCCAGTTCACAGGTGGAACACAACTACAGAATTCTGTATTAGAGACAGATGTCAAGTTTTATGTCCACACATGGCCCACAAAGCTATCATTCCACCACAACAGGATATGAAGAAGATGAAGATTTAAGTTTCACATCCTGACTTACTGAAATTCTTGCTTGCTACTCACCAGCTGAGGGATCTAAACCATGGTAAGTCATAGGAGTGGTAGACTCTGTAACCAATAGTAATGATTTCATGATAACACTTCACTTGGATGCTTAAGACCTAAGATAAGAGAAATAAAAAACTATGTAAATATGCTGCAGTTGTTTCTTACAGGCAGTGAGTAGCAATGCAGCCTGCATTAAAGAGAGACATTATTCTGAATTGAAATTCCACTCAGAAAACAACTTCAAAGCAAATACAAGAAAAACTAAAGCTCCGTTTAAAATTAAAAAAAATCTCCAAACCACTATGCATGAAGAGAAAACCCCCACATTTGGCTAGCTGCAAGAATATACTTGTGAAACAAGGAAAGGCTCATGATTTTTTTCACTAAAATAGTTTGACAGCAGCAGGTCAGGAGTGCTGCCTGTAAAGAAGGCTCTCCTGTTTCTTTTGGCTAAGTTTTATCTTGACATTTAATGGGAGAAATATTTTCTAGGCCCAATGGAAAAAACTAGCTGTGCAACACACCTTGGGCAGCCAGGTCTTTCACTTGCAAGCATCTCATTAGGGGCAATTAGGATTTATGATTAGAGGCAAAGCTCATCTAACCCAGGTCTGAATGTCACACCCTCCACGGCCCTCATTTCGTTTTGCTGATCTCACTACTTCCCTGCTTCACCTGCACTAGTCTGGCTGTATGTCCTGTCATGTCTTTGGGCTTCAAAAGGACTCTGCCAGTTTTGTCCAATCCACACTCACCAAGCAGATCACCCTATCCAGTTACATGGTATTGCCAAACACAGGTCGTTGCTAATCCCGTGCAGGGGCAGGAGTAAAAACCTTCCCACACTGATGGCACGTGTCAGCATGCAAGGCTTTGCAGCATTCTCTTACCACCTGCATTCATTAATACATTTCATCTTGCTCAATGTGTGAACACAGATTGAAACAGTCTTACACCACCTCAGTGAGTTAATTTTGAAGCTCCCCTATCTCGTGCTCTTTCTTCTGCTTGGCCTCCGTTATAAAACTTTAAATGCAAGAGCAATATTAAGGGATTGCACCTTACAGTGGAAAAGGGCACTGGGGTCCAAAGGCATGGAAGCTTGTGCCTGTTACCTGAGCAGCCAGTCATGGCTGGGCTTCGCGAACGAAGATTTGGGAAGGCACTATCCACATTTGCTACAGGCACGCTGGTGCCTTATGAGGCCAATACGTGACAGACATATCCGATTGCAAAAGGCAGCAGACAAATGTAAAACATAACTCCCAACTCTTTAGAGCAGTCTCAGGGCTTGTGTTCCATACCTCACTGGATTCCTCTTCCTACAAGCCTCTGGGCATTTTCAGTATTAAGATTCAGTTTTAGCATGATAACTCTTATTTAAATATGTGTTATTTGATTCCAGTGAATTAAATATTTCATGAACAAGACTGGTTTTTCTCCTCCATTCTCCTTTTTACCTAGTCTCAAATATCAACTTTATGAACAGTTAATTGTATTAAAAGACAGAGATTTTGCTTTATGGTATAACAGAGGAAGAATTCTATACTAACTTTCATTACTTTTTGGTTGACAAAAAACAAATTACTTTGTCTTGACAGCTTTGCCCATGATTGCAATCTCAGAGTATACCGTGAATACACCAAGTCACCCTGCAAACTGATTATGTCCTTTTTGTTCATAATCATCATTTGCAAATGTAACAGACCACTAAAGGAAGGACTGTGAAAATAATCTCTCCAATCACCTACACTTTAAAAGGGCTTTTTTTTGTTGTTTCTTCACACACACAAAAGAAAATCCTTCACTAAAGAAACAACAGATTACTAGTTTGTCATGTCATTCATCTGAAAACAGGAAATATAAACCAGACTAATTCAGATGTAGAGACTCTAATGCAGATCATAATGCTGGTGAAACAGCATTCCAGTCTCTCAAGACAACAGATTTTATGACCTTTGGAAGAAGAGGGAGGTGACTCAGGATGACTACAAGGATGTTGTGAGATTATGCAGGGAGAAAATTAGAAGGGCCAAAGCGCAATGAGCACCTAATCTGGCTACTGCCATAAAAGATAATAAAAAAATTGCCTCTATAAATACATCAGAAGCAAAGGAAGGTCTAAGGAGAATCTCCATTCTTTGTTGGATATGGGGGGGAAATATAATGACAAAGAATGAGGAAAAGGTTGAGGTGCTTAATGCCTCCTTTGCCTCAGCCTTTAATGGTAAGACCAGTTGTTTTCTGGGTACCCAGTCCCCTGAGCTGGAAGACAGGGACAGAGAGCAGAATAAACCACCCATAATCCAAGGGGAAATGGTCAGCAACCTGCTACACCACACAGACACACACACACTTCTACAGTGCTGGAAAGGATGCACCCAGGGGTAGTGAGGTGAATGTAAGTGCTCACTGAGCCACTTTGCATCATTTATCAGCAGTCCTGGCTAATCAGGGAGGTCCCATCTGACTAGAGATTAGGCAATGTGATGCCCTTCTACAAGACGGACTGGAAAGAGGATCCAGGGAACTACAGGCCTGTCAGTCCGACCTTGTTACCAGGGAAGGTCATGGAGCAGACCACCTTGAATGCCTTCCCATGCCACATACAGGACAACCAGCAGATCAGAGCCAGCCAGCATGGGTTTATGAAAGGAGAATCCTGGTTGGCTAACTTGATCTCCTTCTCTGAGATGGTGACCTGCTTACTTGGTGAGGGAAAGGCTGTGGATGTTGCCTACCTGGGTATCAGTTAAGCCTTTGACAGTTTCCCACAGCATTCTCCTGGAGAAACTGGCTGCACATGGCTTGGGTGGGCATATCCTTTGCTGGGTTAAAAACTGGCTGGATGGTCGGGCCCAGAGTTGTAAATACAGATTCAAGAAGGTCAAGTGCTAAGTCCTGCACTTTGGTCACAACAACCCCATGCAGCACTACAGCCTGGGGGCAGAGTGGCTGGAAATCTGCCCAGCAGAAAAGGACCTGGGGGTCCTGCTGGTCAAAAGCAGCTGAAGAACATGACCCAGCAGTGTGCTCAGATGACCAAGAAGGCCAGTGGCATCCTGGCTTTTATCAGCAATAGTGTGGCCAGCAGGACTGGGGAAGTGATCATCTCCCTGTACTCGGCACTGGCAAGGCTGCACCCCGACTGCTGTGTCCAGTTCTGGGCCCCTCACGACAAGAAAGACATTGAGGTGCTGAAGCGAGTCCAGAGAAGGGCAATGGAGCTGGTGAAGCATCTGGAGCACAAGTCTGATGAGAAGCAGCTGAGGGAGTTGGGTATGTTTAGCCTGGAGAAAAGGAGGCTCAAGGGGAACCTTATCGCTCTCTACAACCTGAAAGGAGGCTGTAGCCAGGTGGGGGTCAGTCTCTTCTAAGTAACAAGTGAGAAAAAACAGCCTCAACTGGTGCCAGGGGAGGTTTAGATTGGATATTAGGAAAACATTTTTCATCAAAATGGCTGTCAGGCATTGAAAGATGCTGTCCAGGGCAGTGGTTGAGTCACCATCCCCACAGGTATTTAAAAGACATGTAGATGTGGCACCTAGGGACATGGTTTAGTGGTAGTTTGGCAGTGCTGGGTTAATGGTTGGACTCAATGATCTTAAATGTCTTTCCCAATCTACATGATTCCAGGAATACCATCCAAAAATTTTTTCACAGGAGGACATAAAAAAAGTAAAAGCACATTTTGACAGTTAAACAATCTTAGAGTAAAAAAAATCAGAGCAGTTACCTACAAGTACCAATTTCAGTGTTTTAAGCACCACATTCCTGCCTGTTACTTGCCATGACTGGGAAAGATAATTAAACCATTATTCAATAAAAATACCAGCAATAAAAATGATGGAAAGAAACAGTAAAGGCTGACCTGCTATGCAGCATGTATGAAGAATATTACAATTATTGTTATTATTATCATTATCATCAGTATTTCACTTCATGAAATGCAGTGAAATAAAATTCACTTTATCTCTGTACTGTGGAAAGAGGTCTAGTTCCACTCTACAGATAAACCCAAGGCCACAAGGCATGCCTGAGAAAAGCCTTTCAGTGCTGGTCACAGACAGCAGACCAGAGTTGTCTGCTTTCCTTAGCCTCAAATTTAAAACTGTCTCAGTACTTTTTTTTTTTTTTTAGATTTTTTGGTGGTGGTGGTGGGTTTGGTCCTGGAGAGTTTTTTGGTGTTGGTTTTGGTTTGATTTTTGTTTGTTTGCTTTTTAAAACAGACTCAAAGTATGCAATAGTAGGAGATAGAAACTAGTCAATGAAATGGACGACAGAATTGCAGTAAGGCAACAGTAATTCAACTTCTTAGAGTTACTTTAATTCCTACTTTAAATAAAATAATTACAGTATATGAGAACTCCTTAATACACAAGTTCCAGTTGTGTCCAGTGTTTTTCAAAAGTATTTACACTCACAGAAGTAAGAGACGAGTTGCTCTGAATTGTCTGTGCAGTTTGCTTCTAGCTGTCATAGGCATGATGAATGATCAAGTAACTCTTGCCCAGAAGCATGTACTTAAACAAACTTACCAGAAGCATCAGCATAAATGATCCCAGGTATATGATCAGAAAAAAACCAGAAATCATAGCTAGACTGAGAATTCCACGAATCCACCAATTTTTCCATCTATTAGAAAAAAAGATAATAAAAAGCAAGCAGTTATAAATGAAAATAAAGGCCACTTCCTTTGCTAACTAGAGATAAAAGTGTATCAGAAACAGTAGGAGTAGCAGAAATTTTTTGTGTTTAATCAAACACATAGCAAGAAACACAGAATCAACTAACTATCCAATTAAACAGGATCCATAGTAAAAGAAATTAAAATCAGCCATCTTTCTTCTTTCCCATGCTGCTCCCACCCTGCCAAATGTTATTTGCAATTGAATGGCACAAATTCCTATTGAAGCTGCTGTGAAAATACATCAGGACCCTCAAAAAACATGCCATTACAAGACTGATGGGGGCCCGGCCATGTAAGGGCTTGTGTATGAAAAAGGGCTGCCAGGTAAAACACATATGATTCTTTGAGGAGTAACAGACACACAAAAAACCCTGACAGGTGATCACCAATTTTCCACAGAGGCAAAGTAGCTCTTTTGCTGGGCAGATGGTTATCTATTGAAAGCAGTCCTGTGCTCTTGTGAGCACTGGCACCAGGACAGGAGAATATGTGACAATGGGGGATGATGGGTCAAACTAGCTGTACTCTTTTGCCATTGTAGACCTTTGCAGACATTTGTGGCTACCTAAGGAAAATTGAATATAAATTTCTGTTACCACAGAATCGTAGAATTGTTTAGGTTAGAAAAAACTTCTGAGATCATTGAGTCCAACCATTAACCCAGCACTGCCAGGCCCACCACTAAACCATGTCCCTAAATGCCACAACTACACATCTTTTAAATACCTCCAGGATGGTGATTCCAACACTTCCCTGGGCAGTTTATTCCAGTGATTGACATACCCTTTCCCTAATAAAAATTTTCCTGATATCCAACCTAAACCTTCCCTGGCACAAGTTGAGGTCATCTCTTCTATATGTATACTGAATCAACTAATCACAAGTTACTGCTAAACACAAACCCCCCTACTATGGCCTAAAGAAATTCTTACTGATGTTTTGCTTTGTATCACTCTTGTGCTTTGTTGCTGCATCAGGAGATACACCTGATGCAGGGGATAATGTTAGTTTCACATCACAGTCCAGTTCTAATGTAAACTTCAACTTTATTAAGTTGATTTTCAAGGATGTTACTCAGTGGCAGGTTAATGTCAGCTACAGCCACTAATTGGATTTGCCTTAAGTATCAGAACAGAGGCACGACAGGCTTCATCAAAACATGGTTTTTTGTTCCTCCATGATGTGGGCTACACAATAGCAGCTTTCTCCTAGTGACCTATCCATAGTGAGGAAAAGTCCTGTAGAAGAATTCAGCTTCCTTTAAGAATTATGTTAAAATACCACATGGTATGTTGAGGATGTTGGCAAGTGCAGCACTGGAAAGACAGCTTCAGTAAGAGAAGCTCCAGAATCTAGGAAGCCACCTGAAAATTTTATTTCATCCTCTCTGCTAGAAAGTTACAGATACTATTTAAGTTCAGATACAAAGAAAAACCATATTTCTGAGAGTTACAGTGCAACTCACTCATGTTGCACATGATAACAACAGTTGTGATGGATCTGCTAGCTACTAAACCAGCAGAGAATTTTGAATCTCACGTTCATAAAGCACTGAGAATTTAATTTTTCACTCAAAGCACCTTTGTACACCTTTGTGCAAACACTCCAATAAAGAATTTCAAGCATGTGAAACAGGAAAGGTTTCACATGCCCCTCTCAGTTGCAGGCTTTGAGGTATCGCCGTGCCCTTTGGAACAAGTCTGATTTGGAGACTTCCACAACTCTTAACATGGTGAGAAAACTCTGAAACCAGACACTCCTTGCAGTGTGATGGCAATAGAGAACATCACATTCTGCTCACAACTAGTGCAGTTTAGAAACACACTTTTTGAAACCTGAAACATTACATCTGTTTATAGCTCACAGACATCACAACAGAAACAGACAACAGATTAGAAAAGGAGCAAGGTGAAAAAACTATGATTTCACACTGCTGTTGAAGATATCTACTGCAGATCAATTTTTTTACAAGGACTGGGAAATTTTTAATCATAGTGTGGATTGGAGATACTTCTGACTCTTGCAAGACCCAAGCTGCATCTGAAACATACACTGTATATTGCTTTGTTTGTTGAGCATAAGGTATATATGATATACACATTCATTTTACTAGGTAGTTTTTTGGCATATGATCTATCACTTAAATGCTCTTTCATTGCATTAGTGAAAAAAACATAATGCAGCTTGCAAGCTCCAAAAGGGTTTGACTGATCAAGTGTTGTAAAGGGACTCTATAAAAAAAAATATACTAGGAACTCTATCTGACAGCCTCCATGAATATGCAGGTCTATTATCTGTCTATCTATATCCATACACATTCCCCCACATTTCCTAGCCATTAAGCTTCTGTGAGGTTGGAGGTAGAAACCTAGGTTTTAAAAGAAACAGCAGAAAAAAAAATAAACATTGCTTTAAAAAGAATGGAAATAGAAGTTATGTTGTAATTAGCTGCAAAGAAAATTACTTAGAAGTGAAAATGTTACAAAAATCTAGCAAACCTCACCTTGAGAATGTACACATCTTTTCATTTATACACAAATACTAACCCCCTCTTTTAACCTCGGGTGTAGGAAATCAGTTTATTATAACACCCAGAAATAATTATTCTGTAATTCACACCCAATCACTATTCTTTAGCCTATTTTATTGCAATGCTCAGACTGAGCAATGGTAAATGTTTATGTAAACTATGTTTACTTAGAAATTTATGCAATGGGCAATCTACAGCTACATGCAAAAAATATTACAGTGAAAGGACTATTGCAGCATAAATAAATCAATCATATCCAGTAAAAATTTATCCTTGAATTTTCATGTCTATCATATGAAATTTAAAACTGTAGTACAATTTGTAAGAATTAAAACCGCAACATAATCTGTAAGAATTTTAGCCACCAGCTATTAAATTTTAGAGCTCTTTGTTTTACTATACCTGGCAGATAAGCCTGACAAAGCTCTCTTGAGGATTTCTGGAGTGCTGTCTGTTGGTGGAGGAACATCAGGAACATCTGAATCACTTCTAAGATCCAACTCGCAAAGTCTTTCTTCCACATCCACTTCCTAGCACAAAAAAAAAAAAAAGTCCAAAAACCCAACATGACATTAAAGATTATTAGCTATTGTGTCAGAAAACAGTATTCGGAGTCATAAACATTACTTCATTTGCATTACCTTCTAAAAGACAACAGTGGAGTACTAGTGAAACTGTAAATGTTGTAGGAGACAAATGTAACACCACTTTTTCAAGGTTATACATTTCTGGAAATACTACAGCTGACATAGAACAAACAAGTTTAATAGAAATCCTCAACCCCCTAACATAATCCCTCACCTACATCTCAAACTAACATTTTATGGAATAAGGAGAAGGGTCTTCTGGTGTTTTAATGCCACATTAAGAAAAAAAACCACAGGAAATGTAATGCATGAAAACAGTTCCTTCGTACAATGAGAAGGGGTTACTGGCACAGTCTCATACATGTTAGGACTTGAGCCCTCGGGCTTGAAAACAACGATCCAAACACAACCTGTGAAGTGACCAAGTGTCTCATGGACCCAGTATTACTCAAAATAATTTCCTGTATGACCGCAGCACTGCAGTGGTTTCTTCAGTATTCGCTACCAATCGCTGGGGAAGACATCATCTAGACAAACTGTGTGTCTAACCCAAATGCAAAACAGGCAGTACATATTTTGGTGACAAAGTACTAATTGTCACCAACGCTCAGAGCAGACTGTCAGGACTGTTTTTCCCTCAGCTAAAGTCAACACTGAGGGTGACTTCACTCATTCTAATGTTGCAAACACCACAACTCCAGGGAGTTGGAAAGCTGCATTCAGCCCTGGCACAGCAGTAATGCAGAGAGCAGTCTCTAGTTCAGCATCTGGCTCTCTTGAGACCTGAACTTCCTCCTGACCTCCCTGACTTGCCTCACCTCCTTACAATCCCAAACAGCTTCCAGCCTGCCCTGCTGCCTCAGGTTCAGTTCTTAACAATTCTAGGGACTGTTAAGTAACCGTGCTTGAAAACTTTCTCCTCCCCCACTATATGCTATTTCTCTGTCTCCCTATCTTTCCAACTTCCTCATCTCGGTTCTTTTTCCTTAATCTATTCCCATGAATTAGAAACTTCTGCTTTTTTCCCCCCCTACTTTTCATCAATATTATTATTTTCTTCCCTTGTTCTGACTATTTTTGTCACTTTGGAAGCCAGCAGAGGCATATCCTCCCTCTCTTACCCTCCGTAAGACACGGCAGCAATAAGGCGCCAACAACCCCAGCCGTGGATCGCACGGTTACTCAGTTTACAGGTCATCGCCTTGTTCAGGAAGCTACACCTCGGTGCAACCTCTGTCTCAGTGACTGGGCTCTGCAATCAACACAGGGGAGAAAGATAAGGCTTTTCAAGACCGGTCGCCCAAAGCCAAATGTCGGGCCCACACCCAGGGGCTGGGCAGAGGCGGCCGTGGAGGGGCCGGGGGCGAGGAGCTGACCAGGGTGCTGCAGGCGGGCTCCGACCTCGGACCCTCCCCAGGCTCTCCAGGGGCACTGATACGAGAGAAAACACCACCCTTTCCACTTAAAAAAAAGTGGGTTTAACCTTTTAGAACCCGAGACAGTGAGCTGGCGCTATATATATGCACAAGAAAAATGGGTAACAACAGGATGAATATCCTTTGTAACAATATTAGGCCTGGGTTTTTCTCTTTCACTTGATGGACCACACATGTGCTCAAGATAAAAATCTCAATTTTACACCACTTCTTCTCCAAAAAACATGACCAATTCTTCTCTATTCCTAGAAACCCCAAAGCTGAATAATTATTAGCCAGACACTATCTATAATTACTATAAGTAAAAAAAGCAAATAAGTTGTGGTCCAGACTTCAGAAAGAAAAAAAAAAAAACACACCTGAAAAAGCAGACAAATAGATAAATAAATAATAACTGTGACTGCCACCTTTTATCCACAGTTGTTTCTCATAATGTTGTACCATAACTTGGGAAATCAACTGTAGATGCAATTAGGGGGATCACAGCTCTCTCCCAAAGCCATGTTCCAACTCCTGTGACTGCACTGGAATGCAGCAAGCTGTCTGTACAGTTCTAGGAGACACTACTCACTGCACAGATGACGGGCAGTAATCCCGGCCCTAAGACCATGACTTAGCGTCTTTAATATTAATCCCTGCTCGCAGACGGCAGAGACGTTCTCTCTTTTAAGCACTCAGAACTAATACCCTTAAACTTTTTTGTTCTATTTTGGTATTGCAGAGAGTATTTCCATACTCCACTGGTATTTAAACGATTTTTAAAAAATAAATTCCAACTGAGTTTTATCCCTCTGATTTTTAACACACAACCATCATTTATGCACCTCATTATAAGCAATGTTTAAAATTCACTATTTCCAACATCTGAATTCACAGGTGCATGGCATTTTTCAGAGTATCTAAACACCCTGAAGAAGGAGTCTGTGTTTGTCCAATGTTTTTTTTAGTTGCTCATGCCTCATCCTGCTGTTACTGAGAGCTTGGCTGGTGCAACCTGCAAGTTGCATAGAACTTGGTGCATATTTTTAGCCTGAGGTTGCTACAATAAGCAGTGAGAATAAACACATCAACTATCTCAACTTCCCTTTGTAACATACCTCAAAAATTACCTTAAACACTTTATTTTCCAGTTAACTGCTATCACTGCCACAACAATTTCCTGAATAAGGCATTTAATTTGTCAGAAGTCAAAAAGGAAGTCTGTCACTAAAAGCTAGTTCATTGTCTTCTGCATCATTAAGCACTTGGAGAACCCCATCACTGGGGGACAAGAATTTCTTGTTAATTGTTTTCTAAATTATTTTACATGATTGATTATAAATGGTCCGGTTTATAGCCACAAATAATAACAATCGTTACGGAAGGGAACACTAAGTTAATCATTATCAAAGCACTCAAAAATAAATTTGAGAGCCTTGCTGCAGCTTGACCTTGTAGAAGCAGTTTTGAAGTTCAGTACAAACCCAAGCAGCCCTTCGTTCTCCTGCTCCTCGGGTTTGAGATTGGGCCAAGTTGAATACACAGCAACATCAAGGACCTGCGAAGGTCCATGGGAAATACCATGGGTTTCATGCTGTGAGCAGGTATTTAAAAGGTTTTCAAAGGTTAATTGAAAACGGCAGAGGTTGTACTGTCCTAGGTCATTAAGACACGTTTCAACCCCAACTCCAAATTAAATGTTTTATCCAAGCTGTTTTTATTTTTTCCTAGAGTTCTCAAACTGCAGATGTCAGAGCCTTTTATCTGCACAAAGTGTTCCACCCCTGTCTGCTTGATTCACATCTGAAGTGTCTGTAATGGGCAGATGTTGCAACAATACCATTGCCTTGCTTCTCTTCATTTGAAGGTACATGTTCCTTCAAGAGAACCCATCTGATCAGCTCACAGAATACGAGTCCAACAAGACTGAGATGATGCGGGACTAACAAGAACAGGGAAGGAGGGCAACATGACAGTTATCCACACACTACAAAGAGCTTGGCACATAACAAACACGCCTGTCTGACACACTACAATGCTCATCAGTTTTCATCATTTCCAAAGTACCCTGAGACAAAGGCTTATTTAGTTGTAGGAGTTTGATTTATCTTCATTTTTGTACTCTTAAAAGACAAGACTTTGAACCTTAAGCTAAATCTTCTGTACAAGGCCACAAATGCTTGGTCACATGAAGGAGAAACTCAACCAGTCGAGAGCCTGAGCCTCCACCACAGGAATTCAGAACATGTGACATCTTGCCACAAATTAAGCTTCCATGTGGATTTCTGCTTGCTGGTTATTTCACAACAGTTCACAAAATACAGCCATGTGTCATGCATAAAAAAATAGACATGTCAATCTTTCATCACCTAAAAGGCCATATGTTTCTCAATTACTGTTTTGTACCACATGCCCTCCACTACAATTAACACGTGCCAAGGGAACCACGCACCAGGATTATTCTAGTCACAAAGGCACTTGCTGCATTTCCCTCGTACTGTATTTTTTCCAGGACACAATAAGGAACTCCCAATCTGACAACAAATACGTTTTGCTTGGAGAATGTAGCATCTCCATGAAGCTTAAGAAGATTAAGACACTGTCCAACAACTTACACAAAAATGTTAGCAAGCAAAAGAATTTAGTTATTGCCATTTTATAAGTCTGTGTAACTCTTGTTAAAGTAAGTTTTCTCCTCCTTTTTGACCTTTCTACAATCTCTCCCACAAGTTTTACAGTGAAATCAATAGTTCAGTTAGAACACATTGGAATGTATTTAATTAGATGTAACTTGATACCTTCCTCTGAAGTCAAGATACCACAGCATCAGAAGATCTCAAATAATAAAACTTTTTTTTCCAAACTGTGAAAGCCTGACACATGCAGAAACACACATGAGAGACCTACACATACTGAATCAAAGACTGAAACCTACAGACCCTTTACTCTCTGCATTAGTCCTAATTCACCACCATTTCCAAGAAAACAGAGGTTTGGAAATAGTCTGCCCTTATTATTATTATTACCATGATTGTAGCAAACAGCATGGAGGTCAGACTTCTCCGTGAAAATTAAACTGATCCATTTTCTGGATATTGGGAAAGAAATAAGTCAAATGAAGTGACTAAGTGATCCATGACAGACAAATCCACCACAACCCATACTGCCATCAGGAATTTCATTTATCTCCCAGCAGGTTTGCAACATTTTGGACATCAAAGATCCAAGTTCACACTGAGCTTCACAGGACTGAGCAACTTCTCCAGCAACTGATTCCCTGAAAGGGTTGTCCCATGGAACAGAAACAGCTCTTTCAAAATACCACAGCAGAAGCAGTGGTCAGTGATTCCAGTCTTGTTGAAGTTACAAATAATTAACAATGACCCTAGGCAAACAGGCACTTGTTCCCACAGTAAGCAAAGCAATAAGATTCCATTTCTCCCTCCCCATCCTACTCTGACAGCTCTGTACAGTACAAAGAGGAATAACTGTGATTACTTCCAAGATACACTCATTTTTTGGAAGCATTTGAAAGAAGTGATACTTGTTCTCTAGCACAGAATGCAAACAACTGAAATGTTAAAAGAAGCATGAACACATGCACATCAATCCGTAAAACTTTAACTGATTTACACATACTAAGTATTTGAATGCCAAATCATTCCTGTTGCTCACAAGGGTGCAAACTATTTATGAAGGCCCTTTGACTAGATATTCTTAGGAAAAGAGCAGCTAGGGCAAGCAGCAGGAAGTGAGAAAGTGACAACCAAAAAAAAATAAAAATCACTCCTGCCACAGTACAACACAAAGAAACAACAAACTTGTGAAGTTGCAAAGCCCTACAAGGCAAAGGCATGTTCATGGGAATTTTGAAAAATGTCATCAGCTCAATAAGCTAATGAGCACCTGGAGACACTGAGATTTACAGAGCTTGGGAACTTCAAGAAGAAAATTCACAAGGGGCGTATTATGTTCCTTCCTACAACACTGAGGAAATTAACTTGGAAATTATGTGGATGTAGAAATAACTACCAGTTGTTTCCAGTTAGTGTTAAAAAAGATATGCAAATGAGAAAAAAAACCCAAACAAACAGTTTCACCTAAATTTAGTAGGAAATGAGCACCTACGGATATAGTAAGTGTAACATGAAAAGTACCAGTTACCATACTGAAAACAGGACTAAAAGTACAATATAGAAAACCCTCCAGAAATATTTAGTATTTCTGGAGTTCTTCAGCAAACACAAAGGACTGCTCTACTTGGGCCAACAAGGTGCTTTAAAGCATGTTGCCTTTATATATCTGAAAGTCTGAATTGGGTTGACAAGAGGAGAAGCAGCACAAAGCAGACACCATATGAACAGAGACAAACAAGTTTTCTCCTTCATTACAAGTGAGGAAGAGGGTGATATTTCTGAGCTGCATACTAGAAAGCAGCGTAAACCCACTGCATCATGGCCATCTTGAGTAGTTATGAACCAAAGAACCAGAGTCCAAATATGCAATTACCATACCAAATAGGTCATCTCAAAATAGCCACAGGATAGTAAGGTATCCACTTGTTGTAAAGGCCAGGCAAGAGATAGAGTAGAACGATAACCATCTAAGAAGCTGTGTAATGTGACATCTGTGAATTCAGATGGCCAGATGCTTCTCATTAAATCACCTACAGCAGACATTACCTGTGTGCTCATATTCAAAACAGAGTCCCAGCTGTGACCCACTGATGGATAGTACAAAATACTGGTTTATCCCTACAGTTACCAATGGCACTAAAGACAGTTTAATATGTACAATCAATCCTTACTGTCACCTGTGAGCCATGACAAGGGGCACTGGTGCTGTGCACATTGCAGACAGGTTGAACAACTCTAGTGGGAACACCGAGGGTCCCCCAAATAATCCCTCACAAAGTCTTCCATGCAGTGGAGACAGCTTTTCATATCTTTTGTTCAAGAGATCAACACAAATGCATGCACACTGAAATTCATCTCCTGTATCCAACATCTTAGCTGCATACACAGCACCAGAGTCCTTTCTGTTCAACATCATTCAAAACTAGATGAAACACCAGACTGTTGAGCAGCTAAAGTCAAAGCACAGGAGGCCTAAAGGCAAGAACAGCATTTTCCTCTCTGAAAATCAGCATAGGTAAACCAAGAATAATATTAGCAAGTTTTAGGGGCACCGTTTTGAGATCTGGAGAGCAGAGGCTTTGAGCAGGGAGAATTCTTTGAAGGCAGCTCACTGCGTACCTCAGAAATGAACTTAGCCTGCAAAATAAAGTAAACTTGAACAGCTCCACAGAAAAAGAGCTTTTTGAGCACACTGCTACAAGAAACGATGTGTAAAAGATAATTCTCATCTACAGAGAAATACTCTCAGCACAGCTATAGTCTAAACACTGCCTTATGTGATCACAGCCCTCAGTGCAGCACAGCACTACAAATTTTCAAGTTCATTAGCTTTGAGATAAAGCAACCAAAGCACGGAGTAAAAACTATTGAGTTTCACTTTCCAGTTCCTCGCCACAGACTGCACACTCTGCAACATCAGCATCCACGCAGGTTTCAACAGTTACTGATTGAAGTAAACACACCATGTACTGTTACCTTAATTTAGCAGGAAGCTTTTTTTCTTTCTTTAATTTCAGTCACCAAATTGAGACCTTCTCTTTCATTTTGTTCAGACAATTAGCAACTGTGATGTGGTGATGTGCTTAGCTTTTGTAGAGATAAGCCTTAACTGCACAGCAAACAAAAGAACAGCACTGTGGCTGTTTTGCCACTGTAATGAACCTGATGCATAGACTTAGTATTTCAAAAACCTCTTGCCTTAGCAGAAATGTCATACTGTAAGTCCTTTCCAGGCCAGAGGTGAAAGCCTATCACTTAAAAGGCCATAAAACAGAAGCAGTTGCTGGGGAAATGCTGACATAGCCTTTAACTCGAGTTAAACCATTCTGTGTTAGTTTCTGTGCTACTGTACGAGCCCAGCCACAACAAAGTGTGTTCCTTGCCTGGTCCAGTGTCCTGGTTTCATCTGGGATAGAGTTAATTTTCTCCCTACTAGCTGGTACAGTGCTGTGTTTTGGATTTAATAGGAGAATAATGTTGATAACACACTGCTGTGTTGGCTGTTGCTGAGCAGTGCTTACCCCACATCAAGGACTTTTCAGTATCCCATGCTCTGCCAGTGAGGAGGTGCACAAGAAGCCAGAAGGGAGCACGGCCAGAACAGCTGATCTGAACTGGCCAAAGGCTCTACCAAAAAGTGTCATGCCCAGTACATAAACTGTTTGGGAAACTGGCCGAGAGGGGCTGATCGTTGCTCGCTGTTGGGGTGGGCATCAGTCAGCAGGTGGTGAGCAACTGCATCGTGCATCGCTTGCGCTTTCTTGGGGTTTATATGTCTTTTTGTGGTCTCCCTTTTCACTATTTTTTCCCAATTATTAAACTGTTCTTATCTCAACCCAGGGGTTTTACCTTTTCTCCCCAGACTCTCCTCCCCATCCCACCGGGCGGGAGGCAGTGTGGGGGTGTGTGAGCTCAGCCGCCGGCTGGGGTCACACCACGACATCAGCTCCTTTTCCAAGGGGTGAACTACGACACGCATCCCGGCAGCTCAGCGGCGCTGAGCTTTCGCTGCGGGCCCGGAGAGAGTGCGGACGCTGCCATTTCAGCGGGGGGACGGCAGTGTGGGAGAACACGCGTGGGCCCCAAATCCCGCGGCCCCTCGGCACGCCGCCCCTTCCCCAGTCCCGCCGCCCGGAGCGCGGCAGCGCTGTAGCCGGGCCGGGACCGGGCAGGGTCCCTTGTGCCGGGGGCCGGGGGCGCAGCGCGGTGCGGCCCCGCGGAGGGGAGGCAGCGCCGCCTCGCTGCCCCGAAAGCCGCCAGTGCCGCCCTCCCCCCGCGCGTCCTCACCTTGTCGCTACCCGCCTCCTCCTCCTCCTCCTCCTGCTCCTTCTCCTCCTCCTCCTCCTCCTCCTCCTGCTCCTGGGCAGCCGCCCTCCGCCGCCGCCGCGCCGACATCGCGCCGCGGGAGCGCAGCGCCCACCCGGCGGGGAGCGGGCGCAGGCGGAGCCGCGGTCGGGACGGGGAGGGCGCTGAGGCCGCGCCGCGGAGCCCGCTCGCCGCCGCCGCCGCCTCCTCCTCCTTCTCCTCCTGCTCGGAGCCCGGCGCTGTCCCTGCCGCCGGGGAGGCGGCGCTCCGGCTGCGGACGCCGCCGCGGCTTCGGAGGCGGCTGCCCGGGAGCGGAGAAGCTCCGCGGCGGCGGCGGCAGCGGCTGGGGCGGAGCGGAGCGGGCGGGGCGCTGTGGCCCAGGTGCGCCCGGCGCTCCGCCTCCGCCGCTGGCACCGCCCCGGGGAGGGCGGCGATCGGCCGGGCCCGCCGTGCTCCCGGCGCGGTACCTCGCAGGGTGTCCTGTGCACCAAGGGCGGGGTGGCCGCGGCGGTGGGCACCCGCAAACCCCCGCAACGCGGGCGTGGAGCTTCAGGTTGTTCCGTCCTGATTGCCGGGATGGCCGCGGTCGCGCTGTGTGGCTGCAATCGGGCACGTCGGTGGAATCCCCTGGGAGACCGCGGCAGGAGTCTCCACGGAGCCCTTGTGTCAGCCCCTGGTCAGCGCCCCTGGACGCCCGTGCTGCAGCCCACGCTGGCATCGCTGGGCGTCTGTGGAGTGCTTTGCTTCCCTCCGGGATGCTCATGCCCACCTGCTCTGTGCCCATTTATAAAGGCAGGTGCGGTGCTTGGCTCGTCCCTGCCCCACCATGCCAAGCGCCCTTGCCAGGTATGGTGCCACCAGCCCTTACAGCAAAGAAACACACCTCCCTACGAGCTCAGAGTCAAGAGAAATGCCCTGCGAGGCCAGTTACGCAGGCTGAATTCCTGCAGCTGCCCTTTTACAGTGCCTGTGCCTACTCTCTGCCTGGCCATGGCAACAGCTGTCTGCCCCGGAGTATTCCCATGAAGACACTGAGTCTAGATGTCACTTCAATGTCCGCACACTGGTTTGCTGTGCCTGCAAACTCAGGGCCAGCACCTCTTCCAAGACGGTGTCTAGCCGCTCCTGCTGTCATCTGCGTTATCCATATGGTGACTGGAGCTTGATTGGTTTTATTTCATTATGTAAACAACATTATTATTATGTCCCTTCAAAGGTATGCTTGGCATGTTTTTAGTGTAAATGCCATGGTTCAGGAAGTTAGAGTGAGATGCTGTGAATGGACACGGGTTATGGCATTGGTAAACTGACTCCAATCTTGCTGCCAAAAAGTGTGAACCCTCTGGTATTCAGGAAGAGCAGCCACTTATGTGAAAGGTTTTACCTGTGCACTGCTGACAGTGCCAGGAAGTAGCATGCCTGCAGCATCCCCAAGCATGTGCAAAAAGCTGGTGTGCTAAGCGAAAGGCTGCTCTAGCACAAGGCAAAGCAGAGACCCAATGCCAGGCCAGACAAACCACAGAGGCAGTTTTTGACACTGAGACCCTTATGGACAAAGGTGACAGTGGCAGCCCACTGCTGCTCAGCGATATGGCTGCATGGCCTGGACTCTCCAGCACTTTGCTCTTGTCAAGCATAAATTTAATGTATTTCTCTGTAAGTGAAATAATATGGGGGGAAATTTTGTTGGAAAAACTCAGCTCTTCTTCCTCTGAATATGAGAGGGTGAGAAAGAGTTCTCCAGTAGCTACGAAACCTAAACCATACAGGAGTAGAGTGGACCCCAGTGGATAATGAGGTGTCCTTTCCACTCTCTCCTCTACCAGTATGTTTCTGCTACTGAGTTTTTTCTTGTGAGTCTTTATCCAGCAAAGCTCTCAGAAGAAACCAGTTTCCCTTACTTCAAGTGCAAGATGTGCATTTACCCTGTTGGCACTGCAAATGGGAGGAGCTATAAACATGGGAAAAGCTATAAACATGGGAAAGCATAAACATTTATTTTCTCCATGCAGAGAAAATAAGTGGTTTGTCTGGTCTCTGAAGCTTTACCACCCATGGTGGGTGCAGCATGTGCAGCAGACATCCAGGCTGTTTCCCCTGGCATGCAGGTCGCACACATGGGTCAGTAGTCTGGGTTAGGGTGGACCTCAAGAGCTACATCCACCATGGAGCAGCTGAGTCTAGACAAAGAAGTCTGTGCCTTGTTATAACCCTTCCTGGTAAACCTGGCCTGAAAAATGCAAGGCTGAGAATGATCAGATGCTATGCTTTTGCCACAGAAAAGACCTTTCTGTGGTTGACAGGACAGAGACAATGCTTCAATACCTGCATAAAGATCATTAAGTGTATCTTTACATCCCATCCAGGAGAAGAGTAAGATCCTCCATTTCTCCTATATCTTTGCTCCGCCCTTAACCTAAACAGTGAAGGGGAAAAGGATTAATCTAGAAAAGCTCAGAGGAAAAAATAATTGTTTAGCAAATGGTGTGATGGAAGAAAGTAGCAATAATGGCAAACAAGGAAAGGTGAAGTACTCGAAACATATTAATGAGCAGAGGCAAGGCAAGTGCAAGAAGATGAGTCACTGCATTTCGGGAATAATAAAGGCAGCAAGCAATGAACAACTGGTGACAGTGGGGTGAGGGAGTGAGCAATCTTCTGGGCAGGGCCACTGAGAGAAAGAGAATAAAAAACAAGGACCAGGCCCCAGCAGGATCAGGTGAGAATCCATCCCTAGCTTCACTCCTTCTCTCTCCTGGCTGGGTGTTCCTGCTGCTGTCACCCACAAAGTGCTCAGAAATGTGAGGAGGGACAGCAAAAGTAGCTGTATCACAGCAAAGTTTTTCAAGCCTCTCCAGCTCAGAGGAAAGAGGCAGGGGGCTCCCAGAAGAGCTGTGGGTCAGGGGCTTAGGGATAAAGCAGACTGTGGGAGTGTGGCTGTTGCGCTTCTGAGCTGCAGCACCTTGCAGTCATGGGAGCCCAGTACATCTCTTGAGTGCAGCTGGTTAGACTGGTCGGATGGGAATTTTCCAAGTCAACACCCTGTTACTCAGGTTCCTTTGGGGCAAGTAACTACACTGTCTGGAATGTAATATCACCTCTCCAAACGTTGTGACCGTGCACGGTTTCACAGCATGTGGCAGAAACCGCCACGTTCTCTGTGGAAAAAGGTATCAGCGTGTCGGCCACTGACTTTTCTGATATGCAAATATTATCACCTCTGTTGGATGGATTTCAGTATCTTGATGTGTGAGACCTTGGAGGTTTTTGCTGCTCTGTCTTGCCTTTGCTTTCTCCTTGTATTCCCACATGAATTTAGTGGCTCATAGCTGCCAGTAAACAACCCAAACCTCAGCTACCTACACAACATTATCTGTGCAGGAAAGCCCCTAACAAGCACATCCTTGTACTTCCCCCAGCTGCCCAAAGTTAAGACACATCACCCGCCCTGGCCATGCTTCCTCCTGCACTCCAATTATCCACAGCAGGCAGATCTGCCTTGCCTTGCTGCCTGCTGAGCCGGGAGCTGCTTCTCTGTCCTGCGCCTCAACCTACGTACAGAAGGAGGAGTTCTCTGCAGGCAGACGCAAAACTAGAGCCCTGACATTAAAACAGTTATGTAAGCCCTTACACAAGCTGCATACAGCCTCCAGACAGAAAGGCAGCTGGCATGGGGCTGCTACTGTCTCTGCTGACCAACAGAAAGGCTCTTGCATGGGAGAGAAGCAGAGCAGAGCTGCTTTGTAGGTGCTACAGCAGAAGGAAATGGAAGGAACTGGTTCACTGTCCCCTCCAGTGCTGAAGAACAGAAAATATCCAGCTCAAAATGTGTTGGAAAGAATGGCACATCTGCAGCTGTAACACTGAGGATCCCTATTGCTGGCAGTCTTGGAAACAGGAGTGGTTTGCAGGTTTGGGGTTGGTTTTTTTTAAAGGATTCCTACTAATACACAGAAATGAGAGAAATGGAAAATATCAATATCAGCATAGACAGCACTGTCAAGCCATGTCAACAACAGTTCAGTATCCCCTTAGAAAATATTAATTATGAACAATATTGTAATGTGCTGCATTTAATAAATTTGTAATCTTTTTGCATCCTTAGATCATTATAAAGAGGATAACCGCAAGCCAGAAAGAAGCAGAGGGAACAGCGATACGACAGCCTCAGATCAGGCTGTGTGTTTGTTCTTCAAAGCACAAGACTAGCTATTAATACCCTGTGCTCCCCTGACAAAACAAAGAGCTGCAAAACACTGCCTGGTGCTGCCTTGAGATGGCGCATGAGAGCAGGGCATGGGAGCCCAGGTGCTTGGGATATGCTTGAAGCTGAAATTCCGGGTCAGAAGCTCATAATTACACAACCTGTGCACTCTGAGATGAATCCTCCTCCAGCTCTAAGCACTAGACTCACATGCTGAAAAAAAAAAAAAGGAAAGCTGCAGTGGAATATAGGCTTGTATGAGTAAAAAAAGAGGCTTCTTTTCCCCCTTTAAATGAGTACAGCATGAACTCTAATACTCTCTTGCTGGGTTTAACACAGGTCAGAAGGCAGGGGTGCTTTGGCAAGACATCCTGAACTGAGCATACATATCTATATTTTAGTAATTTAAATCCATTGACAGCAGTGAGTTGTTCCTTTATGTTTAGATAATAGGTCATGATCTGTTTACATTTGCTAGTCTGGCATAAAAACATCATAGTCTGTGGTATTTGTGGTCAATTATTTGCTTATTAGTTGCACATTTGAACTTTATAAAACAGGCCACTTGTGTACCAGCAAAAACCAAAACAAACAAAACAAACTGACCTCATTATTTCCAAGTTATGCATAAAGTTTGAGGAACATAATCTAGTGACCGCTGTGAAAGCTCTGGCAGCAGAAACCTTTGCCCCAGGCTGCTGTCACCTTTTGTTTGGTCCAAATGACTGAGTATTGCACAGCTACTGAGTTATTCTTGATCCTTCCTTCCTACCGCAATCCCAGGGATGTTCTTGCTTTTTTGGAAAAAAAAAAAAAAAGAAAGAAAAGGGTTCATATGCAATGGGTGCTTGGCAAGCTACTGTCATTTTCATATTACGTGTGAAATTAATTCTTGAACTTGTTTGAGGCTGCCTGAACTTGCCATGAATCTGCAGCACACCCTTCCTATGAGATTTAACATGCACTGTATGTTATATTATCCATGCAGATCCTTTCTTTTCATACAAACCTCTGTTTGGAATACCATAATTTATTAGCTTGCAACTCTTCGATGCTGGCAGGAGCTGTGGGTGCAGAAAAAGGTGGAGACAAGACTGATGAGGAACCAGACTGGCTGATGCCAGGGGTAGAGACCACACATTTGCAACTCCAGCTGAAGAGGTAATCACTGGATTGTTTAAAGGGACTAACGGCACCACTCTGTCAAAACACAAGTGACTACCAGAGAGGAAAGAGGAGCTGGCTCCATTCTAGACAAGTCCCATGAAATGTAGCACTGACAGAATTGGCTGTTCCCCTGCAGATTCAGTCTAAAGTATCTGGAGAAACTAGCTGACCCTGCGTGTGGTTTGGGCAGGACTGAAGAACAAACTGCCTTCATAAAGTTTTATGAGATGCTTTTAAAAAGGCCTCACTAGTTACACAGCAATTCCTTCAGGTGACCCCACAGCCGAGGCTGCTGCACAGTAGCTCACCAGCACCTTCCGAGTGGTACCAGCCTGGTGGAGACTCAGGGCGTGCTGGGACAGCTGGTCCCTCTCAGGACAAGACTGGGAGCCCTGAGCCACAGGCTGCAGCAGACAGGGCAGGAGAGAGGAAGAACAGGCCAGTTGCCTCCTACACAGTTCTCATCACTCTGTCTGGCAAAACCTTCTTGATAGGAGAAACTTGCCCAAACAAACCCATTGTGCCCAGTGCACTTCCCAGCAGTTCCCAGATATGAGGGCAAGCCCCAGTCCCATCAGTGGGTATTTTGCCATCTTCTTATGCTGAGACAAAACTGTTTGGCAGTTTCAGCAACATCTCCTATTCTCAGGTCAGAGTAATGTTTGCATGTGAAGTATTTACTGTTTACTTGATTTGTGGTGCACAGAGCACAGCTTGCACTTTGCTTTCTGTCACTGAATTTGCTCCCACCACCACCTTTTTATACCACTTTCAAGAAGTTGTATGTCATTTCATTTAATTGAACTCTAGTATTACCCACCCTATTACATTTGAGTTCATAAGAAAAGTTCATCTAAGGTATGAGCAGGCATATCACCATTGATTTTTAGCAGTTTATGAAATATCACTCTGTTTTGCCAGCAATACCATCTTACTATCTTATCTCAAGGGACAGGAGGAGCATTATGGCACACTTGCAGTGTATTTTATAAGTGGTGATCAGCCGACAGGATGCAATTAAGCCAAGTATTACAGTCACGATCTGGAAAGGTTGCCCTGTAAAGTCTTGGTTTGCTGCCATTTTGTTGTGATAGTCTTCAGATTGAAGTACATCCTGTACTTTAAAAAGGTGTTCCTGCATATTCACTTAGGTGAATTCTCTGAGAGTTATCTTCCAGGGGTATAGTCATAAAGATACACTCACTAGAAATTACTGGTTATACCTTTGGCATCTTTGACATCTCTCTGCAAACCCTGTGTACCGGAACTCTGTTAAACAAAATCCAGAGCTCTTTACTAGGGGAAGATATGTTGAGAGAAGTGTCTTCCCCTTACCTAAAGACCTAAGAAAATGTGAACTTCGAAAGACAGAGACTCATGGCCTCTTCTTCTTTTTAAGATTCCAGGCTTGTGGTTGAAAGCCTCTCAGCAAATCTTGACTAGTGACTTCTGGATGTATGCCACAGCACTCCTGTTCTTGATCTCACTCTTCTCCTCCCTAAGTAACCAGCATATGCGGGGATGGCTGTCAGCAAATTCTTCTTATGCCTCTTTTTCTTGCCTGAAGGTGCCAGATTTATTGGGAAAGCACTTGATCCTGGACAGCCTCTTCTAGACACTTGCTCTGTGTGCTAAAAGGACCAAGGCATCTGGGGTCAATTAGGCTGTTCCCCATCCCCCAAATCCCTCAGCTGGCTGTCTGCCTTGATCACAGCGAAGGAGGGATCTGCAACACCAGAAGGACTGGGTTCTGGTTGCCCAAAAGAGGCACCAATTCTGCTTCTTAGCATTTTTAGCGCTCTCTGGGGCTCTGACTAAACTGGCTGGTCCTGAGACAGGTACTGCCGGAAGAGCAGGAGCCAAAATGGGAATGGAAAGCAACAACAGCAAGTGGCTTTCTACTGCTTCTACTGTTGTGCCAGACAGGTGCCTGCTTACCTGAAGCCTGCAGTGCAAAGCCAAAACAAGAGAAAGAAGAGTAGAACTGTATTTTCAGGCTCACTCACTCTTTGATCCACTCTTTGTAATTGCAAACTAAAGAAATTTCTTGTTTGCAATAAAAGAAGACTCACTTTCAGCCAGCTGCTGTACCAACATGGTGTGTTCTGAACAGCATCTATCATGCCCTCATGACAGCTAACCAAAGATAGTACTGGAAGAAATAAGTAAGATAGTGCTGTAAGATACCTGGGTACCTTACTGCAGCCAAGCACTCCCTACTGCCCTGTCTCTACTGCCAGTAGAGGTTCATGCAAGCTGCAGAACATGACTTGACTTCACTGGCTATGAGAGATGAAAAGGAAAACATGAATGTGAACAGAGCAGGAGCTGGTAGAGGAGAAACCTGTAGGAAAATTACAGTTTCCGCTGTGGGGCAAGAAATGGCAGTATGCTTTATCCCAGGAGTTCTTGGCAATGCCACTGCAAGCTGAGGTGAGAACTGGGATTCCAGCTCTCACAGTAGGAAATTACCCCTTCTGGATGCAGGATTTTTAGTGGTCTACGTCTCCTATCCTTTGCTAGAGAGAGGAAAGCACAGGGAAAATACCCCAAACCCTGAGCAATCCTCTTCTCCTATGGATTCAGCTTATTACAGAATGACCATCAGTCTTCCTGCTTCCTCAGCAGCTCCCAGGCTCTTCAGCATTTTCTCTGCCTTCTCTCTCACACCTCTGGAGAGCAGGTTCAGCCACCCTGTGCTTCCCTGCACAGGGCCAGTGTGTGAGGTACTTCATCCTCTCCCCCAGAGAAGGGGGTTGAGCCTGGCAGAAGCCACCACGTTCCCTGAGGCCTCTGAAGTTGCCACTCAGTCTATGGTATAGTGCTCGCAGTCCCTGTAACAAAACCTTGTGTGATTGTTGAGTCCAGTAAGATGACCTGGAGTTTGCAGGGCTGGATGGTGCCACACATCGGTGGGACAGAGGGAAGTAACTCCTTCCTGCTGCTCAATGTGCTGCCAGGCTGCTCTGCTCCAGGAAGTCCCAAAGAAAGGGATGGTTCACAATGGTGAAGGCTCCAGCCCTGGCCCCATCCAGGGAGATGCTCTTGCCCCTTCCATTACAGCACAGGAGCCTCTGCTGGCACAGGGCAGGCAGAAGCATCATATCCTTCATGATTACACAAATAGATTTGTACCTTTCTTTACTATATTCTAATAAAGTTACAAAGGAAACAGCCAGCCTCTGCAGGTCATGAGGTGTTAAGGTTTTGTGGTGGTGGGAAGGAGAGCACAGAGTCTGCCTGGCTGCTCTGCTGGGGCAGGGGCCTGGCCCCGGCAACACATAGTGACCCCTCCCTCAATATTTATCTGTGCACTGAGACTAACCATCCACTTTTTAAGCGAAGAGCTTGGAGGTGACAGTTCAGATAAAGTCCATTATTGATACAAAAACCCCGTAGACAAGTCCAGGTGTGTTTTTCGGCGGGCTGTAGGAGAGAGGCTAAAAGTATCGAGCTTGCACATTGCTCCTCATGCCCTTCTCAGCAGAGCCGGGTGCTTGAGATGGTCCTTACCTCTGCTAGGGAAGACACGGAGGACCTGCCTTGCCCTGTGGACACAGCGTTGTGCTTTCCAGCCACCGGCCCGGGAACGCTCCTCGCTAGGTGGAGCTGCCGGAGCGAGCACGGCAGCCCCAGGAACAGACTCCGGGAATCAGCCCCGGGATCCGGCCCCGAAAACAAGCCCCGGGATCGCCGGGGGCTCTCGGAGCCGCACCGAGTCCCAGCCCTGCTCCCGGAGCTCTTCGTGCTCCTGACAACGCCGATGTCCCTGGACTTGTTTCGGTTACACTGAAACTGAAACGGAGCAAGCAAACGAAGACGTGCTACAGAGTATACTGCTCTCGGCGATTTCTCCGTCATTTAGTCTAAATCTGCTAATCAATGCGCCCCCGTCAGCCTACGATGTGATGGAAAATGCTGAAATATGATTTTCTAAAAATCATAAAAATATGCATGTAATGATAGCCACTACCACCACTTTCTCCATCCCACCCCCATTAGATCATCAATTTAACGATTTCCAGTTCCCTGACGCTGGACTACCCTGTGCCAACAATTTCTAAGCTCTCTCTGCTGATTTCCATGGGGGGGCTGCTTAAAGATCCATAGTGGGAAGGGCCTACCGTACATATATTTGTGAAATACAGAGTGAAAGAAATTATATAAAAGCTCCAGCTATGCCAGTTAAATTTCCATATATTTTTGCTATCGATGTGGAACCAAAGTAAAGCCAGACATTATTTTTAGTCATACAGCATACATGGTTATCCATATCAACTAAGTGCTCACATGGATGCCAGGGTAAGGCCTGGACCCATACCCAACAACTGCAGTCGTAGGGACACTCACAGCCCTGTGCATGCTTGGGAGGCTCAACTGGCCAGCTGGGGCTGGGGGATGATGAGTGAACTTCTGTTGGATCTAAATTGCTATCTTTATGCCCACCTCACATGCACATACACTGCACAGTGGGAAATTTCTGTGCAGCAATGAACAACGAAAGAGAAAATGAAGGTAACCCTGGAAGTGTGGCACCTTCACAGCCCTTAGGCAAAGACAAAAGAGGGAGATGAAGCACCAGTGCTTCTTGTCCCTACTGTTACACACCTGGCTGACACATACACTTTGGCATGACTGTTAACAGCAGGTTTCTACAATAGTTTCCTTGCTTGTGTCTGATCAGCCACACGTGCACAGTCCTCACAGGGTTCCCCAAGCCCCAAGCAGGCCACCCAAAATCAACCACTCTGCAGACTGAGGTGTGCAGAGACAGCAGCAGTTCCCATCACTGCTGCTCCCATTTCCAGTAGAAAGAAGGGACATCCCTTCCACAAGGAATTCAGTCCTTAACAAGTACATGGTTAGAGGGAAATGCTTGTCTGAATGTCATGTCGCATCATGCACACATCTGTGCTGACCGACCCTGGAGGTATTTAAGAAGAGACTGGATGAGGCACTTAGTGCCGTGGTCTAGTTGACAGGGTGGTTGGGTCATGGTTGGACTTGATGATCTCAGAGGTCTTTTCAAATCTGGTTGATTCTGTGATTCTGTGATACTGTGGTTCTGTGACTGCAGTTCTCAGTAGCACCACACAGGAATAGACTGTCATGGCAACCCTGAGAAATCTGTTGTTCGCTAATCAGCAGTGGGTGCACCTGCAGCAGACCCCTGCATCCACTTTAAATAGTTTTATGATGTTTCCACACTTCATTGTAACAGGGGAGGTGGTGACAATCTTTGGAGATGTAAGCTGGACAAACTTCAGGTAAGGCTTGCCCTGTCGAGAGGGAAGCAAGCAATGAGGGCAGAGCCTAAGCAGGGCACGGGCCTCGGGGTGGGAGGGGGACTCGGAGCAGGACCTCACCAAGAATGGCCTCTGGTGAACCTGTGGATCCCGGAGAGACACTCAGCTCTTGTAATCCTGTCCTCCTGGCTTTCCTCCAGCAGAGGTCAGGCTGAACCAACGATCACAAATCAAAAGTAAAAATAACTACTCTGTTTCGGCAGCAAATATTTTCAATGCTCCAGAAAGGAGAAAAATATTTTGCCTTACTGAGGATACGGAACATACTTGAACATTTCACTTAAGAAAGCAAAAGAAATATTGAAATGGGAACAGAGGTGACTGCGAGCAGCAAACTTCAACAGTCTCCTCTTTGCAGCTGTTTTGAAAAGGCGATGACCAGGTCCTGTTTCCACTCAGTCTCAACCTCCATTCCCAGTTACTCTGGATACACTTCAGTGTAAATGAAATGAGAAATTCGGATAGGATATGGGGACCACAGCGTTATCGCGGCAAAGTGACGGGAGCGTGTCCTCAGAAGTGACTGGAAGCCCTGGGGGAAGGCAGAGCTCATAACATCCGCCACCAGCTGGAAAACTGTTACCCGCAGAAACAATTCCTGCGCGGTCAGAACATGTAAGTAATGCAGAGCGGTACCAGTCCTAGGAGGATGTCTCCAGTACACCTCCAGCTAGAGCTGGCAGCGTTTCATGGCCCTTGGCCCTCTGAAGAGCAAATCAGGGAGTCTTCAGTGGGGTCGCCCGCGAAGTGACGCCTCTGACTTTAGCTGTCACCAGAGATCTGCAGGCAGACACTCTGGGACAAGAATGCTAAAAAGCAGGCAGGTGAGACGTACCCAAAGACCTGGCTCCTGAAAATTTTTCTGGCCAGCGTTGTCTCAGTTTATTGCCTAGTGAGAGGACACAGAGGATGGCATTTCATGCGTGGAATTTTAATGATAACTTTATTATATTTTAGTGTATTACTGGCCTGCGATTTTGTAGTCTTACAAGAAATTTCCGTTTCCACATCTCCATTAAATGTCTGATTCATTTTCTTGGCTCGTGGTAATGCCTCAAGCTACATCACTAAAGCATCAGCACTCTGTATTAGATAAATATAAGACCAAGTCTGATTAACCTATTAACTATTTTTAATTAGCTTTTACTGTTCTTCAGATATTCCGTGTTTTTGAGGAAGCAGAAAGAGAATGAGAGCAGGCTGGTACAATAGAGATGTATAGAGCTAGCATATGGACCGAGATTATTCATCATCATTGGCAGCAGCTCTGCTGTAGGGAATCTTGCAACAACATCACAATTTTCCTGCTAGAGCGAATGCCATAATGGACACATTTGTGGAGTGAATTATGGGCAAGATAGAAAAAATTTAAATCTTTATAGCGTTTTTATGCTCTGTCTTCCTTTTTGGTAATCAGATCTTGATTAAGAGTTGGAATTAGCACCCAGAAGAACATTAGGCTTTCCTGGCTCGGTTCCTTTCCACCACGTAGGGCAGGCAACAAATGATTCAGTGGCTTTACAGTAGTGCTACAACAAAAAGGTGTCTAAATGCCTATACATTACTTTAGGAAAGTAACCGACTGCTTGCTTGCAATGAGGAACATATGGTAAAATATTTTATTTGCTGAATAAAGGGACTGCTTGGTTTAGTTCAGACAGCTCCCTCTCCCAGTCACGATGACTTATCGGGACAAAAGCAGGGCAGGGTTGGAGTCCCTGTCCCCGCTGCTGGAGGGCTGGAAGAGCTCAGTGTAGGGCAGAGCCAGCGCTCCCTCGGAGGCAGCACCCCGCGCACAGCTGGACCCCGCGGGCGGCGCGGTGCACTGACCTGCAGTGCGAGTCTTGTCTCATCACCTTGAGAAACCTCTGACTCTACAATGCCAAAGCACTTTGGACCTTTTAATTTTAGGTGTCATCATGGGGGTTTTTTGTTGTTGTTGTTGTGGGGGTTTTTTTGTTTGTTTGTTTGGAGTTTTTTTCTCCGTTCAGGTATGCTGGGACCATTCCGGCCAAGATGAATTTCGGAAGCAGAGCTGCACCAGTACTCGTACTTCCTACACCTCGAACGAGCAAACAAATAACCACAGTTTTTTTCTGACAACGCTTCTTCTGTACACCTCTGACTTCATTCATACCTCCTCTTCTCTTCCGTCCGCAGTGACCGGGGTCCCCATCTCACCTCAACCCCTCCCTGCCGCCGGCCCCCGCCCCTCGCTGACCGGGACCCCACTGCCCCGGCTGCCCTGCCACCCCCCGGGGTCTCCAGGTGCTGCCTCCCCGAGGCCCAGCGGGCTTTGGTGGGGAGCTGCCCTCCTCTCGTGGCTTTGCCTCCCCCGGGCTGCTGCTCGCCCTTGCTCCCCGCTGCCCCGGCCGCGGGCCGGCCGCTCGCTCCTCCTCTCCACCCGCACCCCCACTCCCCCCCCCGCTCGCCCGGCGGCTGCTCCCTCCATTATTTAGCTGGGTAGTTGCTTTATCTGCAGCGGTGAAGCGTTTACGATGAGACCCAGTGAAACTGGTGAAACGCAGCCGGGTGTTGGTGAGCAGCGGGTCCGCCCAGTAATCCAAATCCCATCTGCTCCAGTATATTGGCTGCGGCGTTTTCAGGCTGCGGTTTGCTCACCCCGTTAGTGAAGTTTGTTGCTGGGATGGGTTTCACCCCCACCGCTGCCTGGATGCTCACGGTGCCCCCCACCCACTGCTCCGTTGCTCAGCGACACAGCACAGCCCCCGGCTGCCCTCTGAGTAACTTTGCCTGGCTACAGCTTAGGGAAAACAGAAACTGAGTACGGAAAATGAACTAAATATTGATATTTTTCGAGTATTTCTGGTTGACAGTTATTAAAGACAGAGAGGAAGTAACGCTGACGACTGCTTTTGAATCCGTTCCTCATGCACCGGCAGCTCTGTGGGCGCCATCCAACCTAGGATGCTATTTTTGAAAAAAAGAAGTTGCACGAGGCGGCCCCCAAAGAAACACTCGTTTTTTTCAAGATGCTATCCGTTCCTTACAGTAGGAAAGGAGGAGAAGAGTTTGTGCGGGAGAGATCGTTTTGTTTTGCTTCCCCTGGAGAACAAGCCCAGAGGCGCCGAGCGGTGAACTCCCGCCCGGGCCGGGAAGGAGGAGAAGAGCGAGTGGAACGGGCGGTGCCGCTGCCCACGGGCCGAGCTCGGGGCTGGTAGCGCAGCCCCCGCATGATCCCAGTGCGGGCTCAGGCCCCGCTTCCCCCCTCCACCAGCGCGGACCCGTGGCCGAAGGCAGAACTCCCTCGGGACGCTCCGAGTAGGGAGGCAGCGGGGCCGGGTCGGCGGGGGGAGCCCCTGTTCCCGCACCGTCTCCTCTGCAGAAGGGGGGAAAAGCGGCTCCCCTGCGTGCTGGACACGTAGGGAGGCCGCCCCGCGCCTGCCTCACGGCTTCCAAACCCGGTTTAGTATTTCTCCCCTCTCTCTAATTCAAATGCAAATCGGTCGCTCTCACGGGCAGGCTCCCCGCTCCCCACGCCCGCTGCCTGAGCCGAGCCTCGGCGCGCCCGGGGCTGCGGGGCCGGTCGTGCGGGGTTGCCTCGGCCGAGAGCTCGCTGGTTCCACTCAAACAGGCGGGTTTTACTTTTAGAATAATTGAGGAGTGACCCAAGGACAAAATAATAATAATAATAATAATAATAATAAAAAATTCAAACTCGGAGACTTAACTCGAGCTTCCCGGAGGTGCCCTTCGTGTGGCTGTGCCAAAGTTAAGGCAAGGCAAGATCTTGCCCTACGCGCCCTTTCCCCAAGTGCCTTTTTTTTTTTGCACCTTTGTAAATTAATCTAAAAGAATTCCAAGCAACAAGGGATTATTTAAAAATAAAAGGAAACATCGTCGCAGGTAGAGGATCAACATGCTTCAGCTAAGAAATATTTTTTAAAAATTCACACCATCCCCTTTTTCTACGCTCGAGAAAATCGTGTTCCCCACAGGTACAAGCACTTCGGGCACAGACAGCACAGGATAAAAACTGTTTAGGGTGATTTTGCGTCACTCCTCTTTTCGCGGAACGCTCTTTGGAGGCTACATGGGATTTTTTTCCATTCTAGCCTTAGACGACGGGAAGAGCCGCGAGCAACCGGGGATGTTTGGGACAAGTGTCTGAGGGGCTCGAGTGTTCAACATCGGTCAGTGGTCGGCCCAGCGGGACGAACACGCGGTTCCACCTTGCAGCGGGTACAGAGAGCACCCGCGCAGGTCCAGAGGCGTGCGGGAAGAGTCAGGTCGGTCCGCACCACCCGCATCCCTGGGAGGCACTGAGGCAGGCCCGGCCCAGCAGGGACTCGAGCAGCTCCGCTCCGTGGAGTCATTCCCAGGGCACAGAGACAGTGACATTGAGAGAAAGAAAGGAAAAAGGGGGAAAAAATAAGGTAAAAAAAGGAAAAGGAAAGAAAAAGAAGGAAAAAGAAAAAAGGAAAAAGAAGGAAAAAGAAAAAAAGAAGGAAAAAGGAGGAAAAAGAAGGAAAAAGGAGGAAAAAGAAGGAAGGAAGGAAGGAAGGAAGGAAGGAGAGGGTGATATGAATAGATAAAAAGAGGAGGAAAATACAGGGCGAAAAATTATATGAGAAAGGGGAAAGAAAAAAAAGAGAGAGAAAGGGAAAACGGAAAAGGAAACGAGAGAGAAAAGGAAAAAGAAATAAAAGAAATAAAAAGTAGAAAAATTCAAATAACTTAAAAAATTAAAATAAAACCTGAAAGTAAAGGGGAGAGGAAAAAGCAAAGGAGAAGGAAAAGCAAGAAAGAAAATTTAAAGGAAGAGGAAAAAAGGGAAAGGAAAAAAAAAGAGAAAAAAGAGGAGAGAGAGAAAAAAAGGAAAAAAGGAGAGGAAAAGGGAGAGAAAAAAAGGTAAGGAAAAGGGAAAAGAAAAACGGAAAGGAAAAATGAAAGGACAAGGTGAAGGAAAGAGAAGAAAA